>NC_091137.1:7158664-7461563 GCF_041381155.1 Argopecten irradians | reverse complement strand
TACGTTCATCATTATCTCCCATTAGATTTGCTGTACGGTCCAATCCTTTTCTCATTAGGTTTGATGTACGGCATGCTATCCCCATTTAGGTTTAGTGGTACGTCACCTTATCTCCATTTAGGTTTGGTGTACGTCCATCCTTATCTCCAATTAGTTTTGGTGGGTACGTCACCCTTATCTCCTTTTGTTTGGTGTAACGTCATCCTTAATCTCCATTAGTGTATGGTGTTACGTCCATCCTGTTTCTCTCATTATGTTTGATGGAACTCGTTCATTCTAACCTCCATTACAGGTTTGAGTCGCGTATTCTCAATCTCTAATATCTTATAAGGTTCCGGTGCCGTATGTCACCCAAAACACCAAAATACCAAAGCGTTGGAGTGTTACGACAATTCTTAATCTTCCATTAAGGTTTGGTTGAGTAGGCCACCCTTATCTCCATTAGGTTTGGTGTTGGTACGATCTATTCTTATCTCCAATTAGGTTTTACGCCGATGGTACGTCATCTTTTCTCTCATAATGTTTGGTGGTACTTCATTCTAATCTTCCCATATAGGTTTTGGTTGGTATTTCTACCCTTATCTCCATGAGGGTTTAGGTGGTACGTGCCATCCTTCTCTTCATTAGCGTAGTGGTAACGTCTACAAGTCACGTTGATCTCTATTAGAGTCTTGGTGGTATGTTCACCCTTATCTCCATTAGGTTTAGGATGGTATGTCATCCTTATCTTCAATTAGGTTTGGTCGGTATGTCATCCTTCATCTCCATTAGTTATGGTGGGGTGTACAGGCCATATTTTAATCTCATTATGTTTGGTAGTAACGTCCCATCATTCACTTTCATAAGGTTCGGTGTTTTTTGCTACGGCATTCCAATCACCATTCAGGTATAGTGTGGCTCTACACACCCCCCCATCATCCATCATCATGTCAATTACGTCCTTCCTTATCTCTATTAGGTTTGTGGAGTAATATCTATCCATATCTCCATTAGTTTGGATGGTACGGCTTTCTTATCTTCTGATTAGGTTTGGTGGTGACGGCAATCTTATCTACCAATTAGGTTATTGTTGAGATCCTAATTAGAGTCATTCATTATCCTCCATAATTATGTTTAGTGCATACGTCATCCTTTATCTTCAATTAGTTTTGTGGACTATGTCCCATCCTTATCTCCAGTAGGTTTTGTGATTTGTCATTCTTGAGTTCCGTTAAGGTTTTGGATGGTACGTCATCCATTATCTCCTAATATAAGGTTGGGCTGGATCGTCATTCCCATTAATCGTCCATTAGGTTTGGTGGGTACGTCCATCCTTAATCTCCCATTAACTGTTTTGGCGATACGTCAATCCTTATCTTCATTAGGTTTGGTGGTACGTTCATCTCCATATCTCCATTAGGTTTTGTGGTACGTCATCCTTATCTTCAATATAGGTTTGGTGGTATGATCATCCTTATCACCAATTAGCGTTTGGGTGATAAGGGTCGGGTTTTCATCCTCAAATACATTAGGTTGGTGGTACGTCATCCTTATCTCCATCTAGTTTTGGTGGTACGTCATCCTTATCTTACATAAGGTTTGGTGGGTATGTCATCCTTATCTCCATTAGGTTTGGTGGTTATACGTCATCCTCAATAACATTATGGTTGGGTAGTGTACGACAAACATACCAATAACTCAGTTTAGTTCTTAGGTTGTTACGTCATCCTTATCTTCAATAAGGTTTGGTGGTACGTCATCCTTTTCTCCATTAGGTTTGGTTGGTACGTCATCCTTATCTCCATTAGGTTTTGCGGTACGTCATCCATTATCTCCATTAGGTTGGTGGTACGTCAATCCTTCCTTAATCTTCAATAAGGTTTGGTGGTACGTCATCCTTATCTCCATTAGGTTTGGTGGTACGTCATCCTTATCTCCATTAGGTTTGCGTACGCTCCATCCTTTATCTCCATTAGGTACGTCATCCTTAACTCCATTAGGTTTGGTGGTACGTCATCACCTTATCTACTCATTAGGTTTGGTTTGGTACGTCATCCCCCCCCCCCATTATCTCCATTACGGTTGGTGGGTGGTACGTCTATCCTTATCTCTCATTAGTAGGTTTTGCTGGTACGGCAATCTTATCTCTATTAAGAATTGTGGGTGGGTACGTTCATCCTTATCTATCATTAGGTTTGGTGGTACGTCATCCCTTATCTCCATTAGGTTTGGTGGTACGTGACATCCTTATCTCCATTTGGTTTATGGAGTACGTCATCCCTTATCTCTCATTAGGTTTGATGGTAGTATTCGATCCTTATCTCCATTAGGTTTGGTGGTACGTGCATTCTTATCTCCCATTAGGTTTGAGTGGTACGTCATCCTTTTATTCTCATTAGGTTTGGTGAGTACGTCATCCTTATCTCTCATTAGGTTTTTGATGGTACGTCATCCCATATCTCCATTAGGATTGGTGACGTACAGTCATCCTTATCTCCATTAGGTTTGGTGGTACGTCCATCCTTATTCCACTAGGTTTTTTTGATGTATGCCATCACTTGTTCTATGATTATGTTTGGTGTACGTCATCCCCCTTTATCTCCATTAGGTTTGTTGGTGGTAGTCATCTTCATCTCCATTTAGGTTTGGGGATGTAATACGTCAACCTTATCTCCATTAGTTTTTGGTAGGAACGTCATCCTTATCTCCATTAGGTTGATGGATTTATGCCATCCGGTTTGGTAGATACGTCATCCTTATCTCCATTAGGTTTGATGGCTTACGTCATCCTTATCTCCATTAGGTTTGGTGGTACGTTTCCTTATCTCCATTTAGGTACGTGGAACGTATCGCTTATTCTCCATCTTAGGTTTGATGGTCCGGCATTCTATCTCCATTAGGTTTGATGGTATGTCCATCCTTATCTCCATTAGGTTTGGTGGGTACGTCATCCTTATCGATCATTAGGTTTGTGGGTGGTACGGTCATCTTTATCTCCATTAGGTTTGGTGGTACGTCATCCTTATCTGGTGGTACGTCATTTTATCACTTTAGGTTTTTGTGGTATTTCATCCTATATCTCCATTAGGTTTGCTGGAACTGTCATCCTTATCTCCATTAGGTTTTGATGGTCCGTCATCCTTATCTCTCATTTCAGGTTCTGGTGGTACCCGTCATCCTTATCTCCATTAGGTTTTGATGGCCGTACTTCCATCCTTACTCCATTAGTGTTTGGTATGGTTACGTACATCCTATATCTCCATTAGGTTTGGATGGTACGTCATCTCCTTATCTCTCATTAGGTTTTTTTCGTAGTTACGTAATCCTATATCTCCATTAGGTTTGGTGTTACGTCATCCTTATCTCCATTAGTGTTTGGTGGTATCGTCATCTTATCTCCATTAGGGTTGGGTGGCCTACGCGTCATCCTTAGTACTTCATTCTAGGTATTGGTGGTACGTCATCCTTTATCACCATTAGGTATTAGGTAGTACGTCATCCTTCTCTCCATTAGGTTTTTTGTGGTATTTCCATCCTTATCTCCATTAGGGTTTGATGGTACGACATCCTTATATTCAATTAGGAGTTTGTGTGGTTTTTCATTACTTATCTCACAATTAGGATTGATGGTACGTCATCCTTATCTCAATTAGGTTTGGTGGTACTGTTCATCCTTATCTCCATTAGGTTTGAGTGGTACGTCATCCTTATCTTATTATTAGGTTTCGTGTAACGTCGTCCTCAATCTCCATTAAGTTTGATGGTACGTCCATCCTTATCTCTCCATTCAGGTGTTGGTAGTATAGTCATCACTTATCTCCATTAGCGTTTGGTGGCTACGTCATCGCTTTATACAGGTGTACCATTAGGTTTTGCGGTACGTCAACTCCTTATCTCCATTAGGTTTGATCGTGGTTACGTCAATCTTATCTCCATTAGGTTTCGTGGTACGTCATCCTTAATCTCCATTAGGTTTGGTGTGTATACTTCATCCTTACTCCATAAGGTTTCGGTGGTACCGTCATCTTTATCTCCATTAGGTTTGGTGGTACGTCATCCTTATCTTCAATTAGGTTATGGTGGTATATCATCCTTATCTCCATTAGGTTTGGTTTGGGTACGTGGTCATTCTTATCTCCATTAGGTTTGGTGTTTACGTCATCCATTATCACCATTATGTTTTGTGGTTACGTCAATCCTCTATTCTCCCTTAGGTTATTTAATTTGATACGTCATCCTTAAGTCTCCATTAGGTTTGTGTGGTACGTCATCCTTTATCTCCATTTGGTTTGGTGGTACGTCATTTCTTATCTCCATTAGCGTTTGGTGGTTACGTTCATCCTTATCTCGCATTAGGTTTGGTGGTACGTCAATTTTTATCTCCATTAAGTTTGGTTGGTACGATCATCCCTTATCTCCATTAGGTTTGGTGGTACGTCCTCCTTATATCTCCATTAGGTTTGATGGTAAGTCATCCATATCTTACAATTAGGTTTTGGTGGTACGTATATTCCTTATCTCCATTAGGTTTGATGGTACGTCATCCTTATCTCCATTATGATTTTTGGTGGTACCGTCCCAACCTAATCTTCCATTAGGTTTGATGGTACGTCATCCTTATTCTCCATAAGGTTTTTTTCGGTAACGTCATCGCTTATCTCCCATTAGGTTTGGTTTGTACGTCATCCTTATCTCCATTAGGTTTGGTGGTACGTTCAATCCTTATCTTCATTAGGATTGGTGGAATTTCCATCCTTAATCTTTAACGTTTCGTGGTACTGGTCTCCTTATCGCTACTTAGCGTTTGTTGGTACGTCATCCTTATCTTCAATTAGGTTTGAGTGGTACGTCATCATCCTTATCTCCATTAGGTTTGATGGTACGTCATCCTTATCTCTATTCCGGTTTGGTTGGTACGTCGTCCTAATCACCATTAGGTTTGGTGGTAGTCGTCATCCTTATCTCCATTAGGTTTTTTGCGGTACGTATTCATTATCTCCATTAGGTTTCTTGGTGGTACGGTCCTCCTGATAATCTCCATTGAGTTTTGGTGGTAATTTCATCCCTTACTCCATAAGTTCTCGAGGGTGTACGTCCATCCTTATCTCCATTAGGTTTGTGTGGGTACGTCATCCTTATCTCCATTAGGTTTTGTGGTACTTAAATCCTTAATCTCCATTAGGTTGTTGGTTGAACGTCATCCTTATCTCCATAAGGTTTTTGTGGTCACGGTCATCTTTAACTCCATCTAGGTTGGTTGGCTGGTACGTCATCCATATCTCCATTAGGTTTTGATGTACGTCATCCCTTCTCTCCATTAGGTTTTTATGGTGGTACGTCTCATCCTTATCCTCCATTAAGGTTTGGTGAGCCCCGCCGTACGTCAATCTCTATTATCCATAAGCGTTTGTGCGTACGTCCATCTTTATATCTCCAGTATAGGTTTTGGTAATACTTCATCCTTATCTTCACATAAGTTTTGGTGGTACGTCATCCTTATCTCCATTATGTTTTGTTGGTACTCCATCAGTTTTCGCCATTTATGTTTGTGTGGGACGTTATTCCTTTATTCTCCATAAGGCTTTGGGTGGTACGTCCATCATTTATCTCCATTAGGTTTGTTGTGTAGTCTTCCTTATCTCCATTAGGCTTTGGATGGTACGGTCATATCCTTATACTCACATTAGGTTTGGTGGTCACGTCATCTTTAACTCCCATTAGGTTTGGTTGGTACGTCATCTTTATTCTTCATAAGGTTTTGCCGTGGTTACGTCGATACCTTATCTCCCATTAGGTTTGGGGGTAAGGGTTCGTCATCATTATCTCCATTAGGTTTGGTGGTACATTCATCCTTATCCGCATTCATGTGTTTGGACTCACTAAGTAAAAGTCTCTTAGGGAGAGTCCACATCAACTATAAGCAATTTCCTTATACCTGTGGAGATATTGAATATAAACTCTACTTTTTAATAATATAATTGTTGTATCAATGTTCTTGTCGACGCTACGCTGGTGGACGCTATCGTCCATGTGATTCACTGCCATTACTGTGCCCAATTTCTGGTGGATTAAGGAAATGTTTTTTACATCTGGATATTTTCAGATTTAGTATTAAAAATTACTTATAACGCAAAAAATGAAATCAATCACTTTTGTTTTCAAAGGAAAATGCCAGTAATGAAACTGTTTATGACTTTAGACCCCTGGCTTGTATGTGAATGTATACCCTTGATGATAGTTCGCGAAAAAAACAACCGTTGAGTGGCTTACTTGTACACAAGAATTGCAGATGGAAGCCAGAAAGGATTATAGCAAAAATAAACCGACAGTTATTCAGGAATAACCAAGTAACTGAAAAAGATACACGATGCGAATACTTCATAAAGTTTGCAAAATAGGCGAAATATGAACGTTGGAAACAGGCGGATACATTTTGTTTGATAGGTATCACGGATACGTTTTGTTTGATAGGAATCAATGTAATAAGTAGTTTGATAGGAATCACTGTAAGTATGTTTGATAGGTATCACTGTAAGTATGTTTGATAGGTATCACTGTAAGTATGTTTGATAGGTATCACTGTAAGTATGTTTGATAGGTATCACTGTAAGTATGTTTGATAGGTATCACTGTAAGTATGTTTGATAGGTAATCACTGTAAGTATGTTTGATAGGAATCACTGTAAGTATGTTTGATAGGAATCACTGTAAGTATGTTTGATAGGAATCACTGTAAGTATGTTTGATAGGAATCCTCTGTAAAGTATGTTTGATAGGAATCACTGTAAGTATGTTTGATAGGAATCACTGTAAGTATGTTTGATAGGAATCACTGTAAGTATGTTTGATAGGTATCACTGTAAGTATGTTTGATAGGTAATCACTGTAAGTATGTTTGATAGGTATCACTGTAAGTATGTTTGATAGGTCAATCACTGTAAGTATGTTTGATAGGTATCAATGATTGTGATGGATCACTGTAGTATGTTTGATAGGAATCACTGTAAGTATGTTTGATAGGAATCACTGTAAGTATGTTTGATAGGAATCACTGTAAGTATGTTTGATAGGTATCACTGTAAGTATGTTTGATAGGTAATCACTGTAAGTATGTTTGATAGGTATCACTGTAAGTATGTTTGATAGGTATCACTGTAAGTATGTTTGATAGGTATCACTGTAAGTATGTTTGATAGGTAATCACTGTAAGTATGTTTGATAGGAATCACTGTAAGTATGTTTGATAGGTATCACTGTAAGTATGTTTGATAGGAATCACTGTAAGTATGTTTGATAGGTATCACTGTAAGTATGTTTGATAGGAATCACTGTATAGTATGTTTGATAGGTAATCACTGTAAGTGTATGTTTGATAGGGTAATCACTGTAAGTATGTTTGATAGGTATCACTGTAAGTATGTTTGATAGGTATCACTGTAAGTATGTTTGATAGGTAATCACTGTAAGTATGTTTGATAGCAATCACTGTAAGTATGTTTGATAGGTATCACTGTAAGTATGTTTGATAGGTATCACTGTAAGTATGTTTGATAGGTATCACTGTAAGTATGTTTTTGATAGGTATCACTGTATAGGTATCACTGTAAGTTGTTTGATAGGTATCACTGTAAGTATGTTGTTTGATAGCAATCACTGTAAGTATGTTTGATAGTATCACTGTAAGTATGTTTGATAGCAATCACTGTAAGTATGTTTGATAGGTATCACTGTAAGTATGTTTGATAGGTATCACTGTAAGTATGTTTGATAGGTATCACTGTAAGTATGTTTGATAGGTATCACTGTAAGTATGTTTGATAGGAATCACTGTAAGTATGTTTGATGGAATCACTGTGTAAGTACTGTAAGTATGCGTTTGATAGGTATCACTGTAAGTATGTTTGATAGGTATCACTGTAAGTATGTTTGATAGGTATCACTGTAAGTATGTTTGATAGGTATCACTGTAAGTATGTTTGATATGTATCACTGTAAGTATGTTTGATAGGTATCACTGTAAGTATGTTTGATAGGTATCACTGTAAGTATGTTTGATAGGTTATCACTGTAAGTATGTTTGATAGGAATCACTGTAAGTATGTGATTGATAGGAATCACTATAAGTATGTTTGATAGGAATCACTGTAAGTATGTTTGATAGGAATCACTGTAAGTATGTTTGATAGGTTACTGTAAGTATGTTTGATAGGAATCACTGTAAGTTATGTTTGATAGGAATATCACTGTAAGTATGTTTGATAGGTATCACTGTAAGTATGTTTGATAGGAATCACTGTAGTATGTTTGATAGGAATCACTGTAAGTATGTTTGATAGGTATCACTTTGTAGTATTGTTTGATAGGTATCACTGTAAGTATGTTTGATAGGTATCACTGTAAGTATGTTTGATAGGTATCACTGTAAGTATGTTTGATAGGTATCACTGTAAGTATGTTTGATAGGTATCACTGTAAGTATGTTTTGATAGGATCACTGTAAGTATGTTTGATAGGTATCACTGTAAGTATGTTTGATAGGTATCACTGTAAGTATGTTTGATAGGAATCACTGTAAGTATGTTTGATAGGAATCACTGTAAGTATGTTTGATAGGTATCACTGTAAGTATGTTTGATAGGTATCACTGTAAGTATGTTTGATAGCAATCACTGTAAGTATGTTTGATAGGAATCACTGTAAGTATGTTTGATAGGTATCACTGTAAGTATGTTTGATAGGCAATCACTGTAAGTATGTTTGATAGGAATCACTGTAAAGTATGTTTGTGATAGGTAATCACTGTAAGTATGTTTGATAGGTATCACTGTAAGTATGTTTGATAGGAATCACTGTTTAGTATGTTTGATAGGAATCACTGTAAGTATGTTTGATAGGTAATCACTGTAAGTATGTTTGATAGGTAATCACTGTAAGTATGTTTGATAGGTATCACTGTAAGTATGTTTGATAGGAATCACTGTAAGTATGTTTGATAGGTATCACTGTAAGTATGTTTGATAGGTATCACTGTAAGTATGTTTGATAGATGTTTGATAGGTATCACTGTAAGTATGTTTGATAGGTATCACTGTAAGTATGTTTGATAGGTATCACTGTTAGTATGTTTGATAGGTATAGTATGTTTGATGGATCACTGTTAGTATGTTTGATAGGTATCACTGTAAGTATGTTTGATAGGTATCACTGTAAGTATGTTTGATAGGAATCACTGTAAGTATGTTTGATAGGTAATCACTGTAAGTATGTTTGATAGGAATCACTGTAAGTATGTTTGATAGGTATCACTGTAAGTATGTTTGATAGGATATCACTGTAAGTATGTTTGATAGGAATCACTGTAAGTATGTTTGATAGGAATCACTGTTATAGTATGTTATGTTTGATAGGAATCACTGTTAGTATGTTTGATAGGAATCACTGTAAGTATGTTTGATAGGTATCACTGTAAGTATGTTTGATAGGAATCACTGTAAGTATGTTTGATAGGTATCACTGTAAGTATGTTTGATAGGATCACTGTAAGTATGTTTGATAGGAATCACTGTAAGTATGTTTGATAGGAATCACTGTAAGTATGTTTGATAGGAATCACTGTAAGTATGTTTGATAGGTATCACTGTAAGTATGTTTGATAGGAATCACTGTAAGTATGTTGATAGGAATCACTGTAAGTATGTTTGATAGGTATCACTGTAAGTATGTTTGATAGGAATCACTGTTAGTATGTTTGATAGGTATCACTGTTAGTATGTTTGATAGGAATCACTGTTAGTATGTTTGATAGGTATCACTGTTAAGTATGTTTGATAGGTATCACTGTAAGTATGTTTGATAGGAATCACTGTAAGTATGTTTGATAGGTATCACTGTAAGTATGTTTGATAGGTATCACTGTAAGTATGTTTGATAGGTATCACTGTAAGTATGTTTGATAGGTTATCACTGTAAGTATGTTTGATAGGTATCACTGTAAGTATGTTTGATAGGTATCACTGTTAAGTATGTTTGATAGGTATCACTGTTAGTATGTTTGATAGGTATCACTGTTAAGTATGTTTGATAGGTATCACTGTTAGTATGTTTGATAGGTATCACTGTTAGTATGTTTGATGGGTATCACTGTAAGTATGTTTGATAGCAATCACTGTAAGTATGTTTGATAGGTATCACTGTAAGTATGTTTGATAGGTAATCACTGTAAGTATGTTTGATAGGTATCACTGTAAGTATGTTTGATAGGTATCACTGTAAGTATGTTTGATAGGTATCACTGTAAGTATGTTTGATAGGTATCACTGTAAGTATGTTTGATAGCAATCACTGTAAGTATGTTTGATAGGAATCACTGTAAGTATGTTTGATAGGTATCACTGTAAGTATGTTTGATAGGTAATCACTGTAAGTATGTTTGATAGGTATCACTGTAAGTATGTTTGATAGGTATCACTGTAAGTATGTTTGATAGCAATCACTGTAAGTATGTTTGATAGGTATCACTGTAAGTATGTTTGATAGATAATTCACTGTAAGTATGTTTGATAGCAATCACTGTAAGTATGTTTGATAGGTATCACTGTAAGTATGTTTGATAGCAATCACTGTAAGTATGTTTGATAGGTATCACTGTAAGTATGTTTGATAGGAATCACTGTAAGTATGTTTGATAGGTATCACTGTAAGTATGTTTGATAGGAATCACTGTAAGTATGTTTAGTATAGTTTGTAGGAATCACTGTAAAGTATGTTTGATAGGTTACTGAAGTATGTTTGATAGGTATCACTGTAAGTATGTTTGATAGGAATTACTGTAAGTATGTTTGATTGAGGAATCACTGTAAGTATGTTTGATAGGAATCACTGTAAGTATGTTTGATAGGAATCACTGTAAGTATGTTTGATAGGAATCACTGTAAGTATGTTTTGATAGGAATCACTGTAAGTATGTTTGATAGGAATCACTGTAAGTATGTTTGATAGGAATCACTGTAGTATGTTTGATAGGAATCACTGTAAGTATGTTTGATAGGAATCACTGTAAGTATGTTTGATAGGAATCACTGTAAGTATGTTTGATAGGAATCACTGTTAGTATGTTTGATAGGAATCACTGTTAGTGTTTGATATGAATTGTAGTATGTTTGATAGGAATCACTGTATGTTGAGTATGTTTGATAGGAATCACTGTAAGTATGTTTGATAGGAATCACTGTAAGTATGTTTGATAGGAATCACTGTAAGTATGTTTGATAGGAATCACTGTGTAAGTATGTTTGATAGGTATCACTGTAGTATGTTTGATAGGTATCACTGTAAGTATGTTTGATAGGAATCACTGTAAGTATGTTTGATAGGTATCACTGTAAGTATGTTTGATAGGTATCACTGTAAGTATGTTTGATAGCAATCACTGTAAGTATGTTTGATAGGTATCACTGTAAGTATGTTTGATAGGTATCACTGTAAGTATGTTTGATAGGTATCACTGTAAGTATGTTTGATAGGTATCACTGTAAGTATCACTGTAAGTATGTTTGATAGGTATCACTGTAAGTATGTTTGATAGGTATCACTGTAAGTATGTTTGATAGGAATCACTGTAAGTATGTTTGATAGGTATCACTGTTAGTATGTTTGATAGGTATCACTGTTAGTATGTTTGATAGGTATCACTGTAAGTATGTTTGATAGGTATCACTGTAAGTATGTTTGATAGGTATCACTGTTAGTATGTTTGATAGGTATCACTGTTAGTATGTTTGATAGGTATCACTGTTAGTATGTTTGATAGGTATCACTGTTAGTATGTTTGATAGGTATCACTGTTAGTATGTTTGATAGGTATCACTGTTAGTATGTTTGATAGGTATCACTGTAAGTATGTTTGATAGGAATCACTGTAAGTATGTTTGATAGGTATCACTGTAAGTATGTTTGATAGGTATCACTGTAAGTATGTTTGATAGGAATCACTGTAAGTATGTTTGATAGGAATCACTGTAAGTATGTTTGATAGGTATCACTGTAAGTATGTTTGATAGGTATCACTGTAAGTATGTTTGATAGGTATCACTGTAAGTATGTTTGATAGGAATTCACTGTATAGTATGTTTGATAGGTATCACTGTAAGTATGTTTGATAGTATTGATATTATCACTGTAAGTATGTTTGATAGGTATCACTGTAAGTATGTTTGATAGGTATCACTGTAAGTATGTTTGGTATCACTGTAAGTATGTTGATAGGAATACTGTAAGTATGTTTGATAGGTATCACTGTAAGTATGTTTGATAGGTATCACTGTAGTATGTTTGATAGGTATCACTGTAAGTATGTTTGATGGGTATCACTGTAAGTATGTTTGATAGGAATCACTGTAAGTATGTTTGATAGGTATCACTGTAAGTATGTTTGAGAGGTATCACTGTACGTATTTAGGTCTTTCTGTTATTAGTGCTAACCTACGTCGACTTCATTGAACGTTATCATGTCTAACGACGTTTTCGCAGTCACTTGATTTCGCGGTTGATTATTTTATATGGTGTTGCTGTAGCTGTGATCCTAAGTTCTCGGCTAAGCATCCACGAAATTTTGTTCGCATTAAAAAATCAATTTTGCATATATATCATTAGTCAAAATTAGTAAAAGTATGTTTGATATTTAAGGGTTTGATCTGAAAGTTTTAGGAGACCTGATATTGGACCTGTAGCTTGTTGATATAAAGGGCTATTTGAGGGTGTAACAATTTGAACGTGCTGGAACCAAACTTGCTTGTCTTAATTCGTCCAAATGACAATTCTCCTAGTGTTCCAATTGGACAGTTGATTCCGGATTTCCTGATGTTTGTGGTACACTGTTAAACGCGGTATATTTCTTATACAGAACTTCATCAACTTTTTATTACACATACTGTTTAAAATGGTAATGTTGCGTATCCATTAGTGTACCATGTATTGCTAAACATCCACATTTACAATAAAAATACACGGTTGTTATTGGGATAGACGTGCATCCTTTATTATAGAAATTGTAAACTCATCCTCACGCCACATTCCTTGTCTTGTGTCTCATACAGCGTAAAAGGTGTGGACATAAAACGTATTAGAATATCAGGACATACTGCCCTGTAAAAACTTACAGTATGCAAACACTAAAAATAGCCATATAACCGGTGTGGAGCATTATATTGAAAATAGCAATAATGTGATTAGTTTTCTTCAGACAACATCATAAACAAGTTAGTATGATCCGAGTATGTGGTTTAAGATTATTTGAATACAGTACTAATTAGACGAAGTTGTTATTTATTTTTCATTCTAGCACTGTTTGTTTTCACCATTGTCTATTTATCTTGTATTAGGAGGATAATAAACCAGAGATATTGTCAACTAAAAAAAAATGGCCGACTCAGTTTGCGAACTTTGAGGGGAAAGGGAAAAAATACGAAACATTGTTGTATTTAGAAGAGAAGATATCCAAACCCTTGGTTACAACATTAGAGATTGATGCTGTGGAATTCAGTAAGTGGAATAAACAACTGTATACCTTTACAATTATTGTAGGAATGCTTGTTTCTTATTTAATCTGCTGTTAGCTGGAAATTGCATTTTTGTCCACGCAAAAAAATGATAATAAATCTAGTTTGAATGATTATAGCCGTATGATTTGTCATTTGGAAACCTAGAAAAATGGTCCTATTAATCAGGTGGTCTTTATAGAAAGGTTATCGTCAAGGCAGGTTTGACTGTGTATCAAATACAACAACAACTTTACATAGTATGTGTTTTAAATGTCATGATATATATTAACATAGTCAAACACAATTTCTTGATATCTATTCATAGAAATGAAAGTTCCAACGATTGTGATTGTGGTTGAGGGAGGTTTAGAGACTATCGGTCACGTAGCTGAAGCCGTTCAGAAACACATTCCTGTTTTGTTGGTGCGCGGATCCGGAATGGCAGCAGACCTTATTGGCTATTGTTTGGAGTAAGACAATTTATGGAATTAAACATTTTGCTTCAGTACTTAAATAAACTTTTATAAGTGAAAATCAACTTACACATTTTGAACGATGTATAAAACAAATCATTTAAAAGTTATCATTATTTTTTACAGACATCTCCATTATATTAATAATTCAGCAAAATATTTGTTATTGTTTCTGTGCATACAGTATATACATTATATAAATAACTGAGAATCTCTCTCTGATCGGCATCAAAACCACAAACTAATTCTTAATATGTTTAAGATACTGAAACTAAGAACAACACTTAAAATCTAAGTGCGTAACATATTAATATTCCCCATTCAAATTTAGACACTAAAATATATGGTTGTGATTAAAATAATCGAATGTATATCGATCAAAATGTATATCACAATGCTAGATGAGAGGTACACTTATTACTACACAATGTTACTACATGTGTTACTATATATGTATGTATGTATTTTGTTAAAAATTGTACCAAACCGAATTTGCTTTGGAGTTGGCTAAAATAGGCTTTGTCTGAAGCCAAATCCATTTGCTATCTGAAAAAACAAATGTGACATTGAAAATTGAAATTGAACTGAAACCTTTTTTTCAACAATTCGTATAGTAAAATTTTGATAATCAATTTTTTGAATAAAAGCGCAAAATGAAATTATGATGGTATTGAAATTAGTTTTATGAACGTTTGGCAGCTGCGTTTCTGTAACATTAAGTCACAAACCCATAATGATTGATAGATTGCCCTTCTATACATAAACTGTTTTATGTACTTGACGAAAATTAAACACATTAACAACATAAAACAATGGTGTACATCCGATTAGGTTACATGGTCATATGACGGGATTTAATAACAAATATCGCCACGATGTAACAATGACTGTCATAATTTTGTTGATTTCACACTACGATATTTTATCGAATAGTGAATTCTATTGTCATACACTTGTATTAATTCGTACATTTTTTTTATAATTTCGAGGTCTCAACGATCACAGTTTGATCCAAAGCAGCATTTGAAAGGCGTTCTGGAAACTCATGCACCTTTGCTGTTTGGAATATGTTTCGCGGAAGAGGACTTGACCAAACTGGAGAAAGACATTAACATTATCATTCAATATAAAAGCAAAGTAAGTTGAAATGACTTTATAACTAGGTTTATCTAGGGTTTATAACGTCGATTGTTGGAAGTATTTTATATACATACTCACAACTTGGATCTTCTGCAACAACATATTTTACAACGTTGTAAATATAAACTAGCATGAAAACGATAACGATAGAAATTCTATGTTGTAACACTTACGGTATAAAAGCAGTCACAAACTTTCCGCTATACTGTTGTCTGTGTTATGGTGTGAATATCATGCTATCTGTTTTGATATGTTATATTTGTCTTGCAAAGGTTGCCGAGTTTAATATACTAACTGACAGCGTGACTTCGCTGAAGGACAGAGTTACAGAAAGTATTATCAGAGTATGGAGCCTGTCTCAATTGAAGGGAGAAAAAACGGCCGACCTCCAACCCTATCAGCCAACACTTCCGAACGAAAGTGCCAACGGTATGTGACTCCAGTATGTTATTAAGACTGAAAGGGCTGGTTGCTTTAAACTCTTTTTAGCGGCTTTAAAATTTCGTTTTTCTAGTTATTGACTTGTATTTGACATTATTTAGTTGTTGACATGTATTTGACATTACCTAGTTTTAGACATGTATTTGACATTTTATAGTTGTTGACATGTATTTGACATTATCTAGTTGTTGACATGTATTTGACATTATCTAGTTTTAGACATGTATTTGACATTATATAGTTGTTGACATGTATTTGACATTATCTAGTTGTTAACATGTATTTGACATTATATAGTTGTTGACATGTATTTGACATTATTTAGTTGTTGACATGTATTTGACATTATCTAGTTTTAGACATGTATTTGACATTATATAGTTGTTGACATGTATTTGACATTATATAGTTGTTGACATGTATTCGACATTATCTAGTTGATGACATGTATTTGACATTATCTAGTTGTTGACATGTATTTGACATTTTCTTGATTTTGGCTGAAAGATAAGATAGGTCTGGTTTAACAATAACTGTAAGGTTTGCCCTACAGTGTTTGGGCAAACAGCTTCAATTCTAGGCTTGTATTGTGGCATAGGAAAAACTTTATATTGGGTTGGTATAGTAAACAATGCATTGTCGTGGCATTAACGGAGACATGAATATTACATGGCTTTGGTAAAAAAATCGTCATGTCTCCCTATCGCAAAGGGCAATGAATGCATAATGTAATTAGTCATTGGAACACATTTATGTGCAGGTACCAATAGAAGGTCACATTCTTTGAGAAATGTAGAAGAGTATCCACCAATAAAACATTATACTCTGTATATATATTGCTGACACCATTGTTAACTTTTTTTTAGGTAAACCACCGTCTGCCACGAAGAGCAGTCACAGCATCAATCAACGAAGCAGGAAGGTTGCCCCGATTTATGATACTGCGATGCGACCTAAAACACCCACAGCACGCGTCGTTTCGCCATCATCTCAACCTTCAAGTGAAACTTCGACTGATACAGAAGGAAAAGGCGAGAGAAAACTATCTCCAGTTGCATGCTGCATGCTTTACCAGATACTCCAGGCAAAACATGTAGATCTTAAAACCGAGACAAAAGTACTTATCTCAGCATACATTGATTTCAATGCGAACTGATAATGGTACTATTGAATAATGGCTCATAGGGACATACTTAAAAGCTATTGTGTTACAAAGTACGTGATAACGTCCTGATTAATATATGACTTAGCATAATTAGTTCTGGCTGTTAGAAGGACATTGACATCCAACCCAGTATAACGATCGACAGAGCAGCACCACTTAGTATACGCTTCGTTATAATTTTGTACCACCTTTTTTAACCTCAATATATTTCCACTATTTCTATATGGTATCAATAATCATTATAGTCTTCTTTGATAATCTAGTTTAAAAAAAGGGGTTTGAATGAATTCATCAAAGTAAAAAATGAAAATGCTGCTTTTCTCAAGAAGTAACTGCGTAAAAATATTAGTTCGGTAGGATGGTATTCGATTAGGAAAATGTTATTCGAATTTTCGAGAACAAAACATCAAATCAAGTATTAACAACAAGCCAGAAATATGTTGTATTATGAGGCCCTCGCGAATTTACTGTCCGACAATCGTACAGGTAAAGTGCGCGTGTATATACATGTACAATTAAGAATGAAATTAGCACTCACTTCAGAGTTCGTAGTTTAAATCGAGGTCTGGTGGTTTCATAGTCAGTAAATATTCAAATATTCAAAGTTTTATGGCCTTGGACGTAAAGCTTTTAGTTAATTACATGGCGAGTTATCTCCTATGTATGACCTAGAGTTCGGGTTATTACAAGGCGAATCTTTGTCGCCGATAATGTTTTCTTTGTTTGTAAATGATATGGAATCAAAATTTATTGAATCCAATTGTCAGAGTTACCAAATACAGATGCTTAATCTTTTTTTGATCATGTATGCTGACGACACTGTTTTGTTCTCCGAAAATGTTGATGATTTACAAAATATGCGTGACTTCCTGAAACGATATTCTGATCGATGGAATTTGGCCGTAAACATAGATAAAACCAAAATTGTAGTATTCAGAAAAAACAAGCGTTTATTACCAAATGAACACTGGAAATATGATGGTATAGATATTGAGGTGGTAGACCAGTTTTGTTATTTAGGTTTACTTTTTAATTACAATGGTAAGTTAACAATAGCACAGAACAACATTGCTATAAAAGGCAAAAAATCATTTTATCTTCTTAATCTTAAAATGAAAAAGTTCATATTGAATGAAAATACAAAACTACAAAAATACAAAAATCCAAAAAAATATACTTACGTATATTGTATTTTGAATTATGCTTCCGAAGTCTGGGGCTATAATACTGCGCCACGAATTGAAAAGCTACATTTGATGGTTTTAAAGTCAACATTGGGTGTTAAAAAAATCTGTTAACAATCCCATGGCTTATTTTGAATTGGGACGTTTTCCTTTTCACATTACGAGAAAGATTAATATTGCGAAATATTGGCTTCATTTATTGAAGACCGAAAACTGCATATTGAGGGCTTGTTATGATGAATTAGTTGAACTTAATATCAAAAAGCCTAATTGCAAAGATAATTGGGTATATCACTTGAAAAAAGATTTATGTTCATTCGGTTTTGGTGATATATGGTATGTACAGAGCGTTAAAAATGAAAAATATTTTTTGTTATTGTATAAACAACGTTTGCAAGACATTTTTATTCAAGAAATGATAACTAGTTTAGAAAGTTCTTCCTAGTGCATTATATACAATCATATCGTTGATAAGCTTATGATACAGGATTATCTCATTAAACGATTGACTTTCAAAATAAAGCGAATAATATTCAAATACAGATTAAGTGCCCATTCTTTAAACATTGAAACTGGTAGATACATCGGTATCCCTAGACCACAAAGGTTGTGTACTTGTTGTGATAGCCATGAGGTTGAAGATGAAGTCCATTTTATTTTATTTTGTCCAAGATTTTTAGATTTAATGGTAAAATATTTAAAACCATACTTTTATCGTCGACCATCTGTTTTCAAGATAATGGAATTATTTTGTAGTACCCATGTAAAAACTTTCAGAAATTTTGGTAAATATTTAATTCAGGCAACAACTAGAAGAAAAGTACTATTAAATAGTTAAGCAGTTTATTTATATAATACATGTATTGAACACAAATTTATCTTAGCAAATTGCAACCAAGATCTCTCATTACCAATACATTACCAATTGTCTTTTCTATAATTCATGTAGTTTGAAAACTGCAATTGTAAATTAACTGTAACTGTATGATACACATATACTTTCGTTTCTTGTTTTCTTATGGCAAACTTATTAATATTCACACATGTTTTTGTAATGTATATCATATTTTGTGTTGTATTACATTGGCTGTGTTCTCCCCCATCTTGCACATATTTAATATGTTGTCATATGTATGTTTATTGTAATCCTTTATGCCGTTTGCATTCGGAATACAATGACTTGAATTGAATTGAGTTACAAAAATGACGACATGTGGTACTAACCTCACTAGGCAGACCTAATAAACTCAACAAAAATTGTGATCAAGTGTCAAATTCAAAAAGACCATGTATAGTACATAATATGTAATCTGCAGTATTACGTCTTGCAATAAACAAACTCTTAATGAAAGAAATATCCTAACTTAGAGATGAGATGTTTTATTGCGTCTGTAATTGAGACTAAAAACAGTAAACATTATTGTTAATTGACGTGATCAACGTTTGATTTTTAAATGTATAAAACAATAGTTGAATATTCAAATATTAATCGGATGGAATATTTGAATTTGTTGAAATTGACATCTATAATTTGGTCCAATAATTACTACATCTAGATATCATCATACTACTAGTCTGTTAAATAGAAATTAAATAAAATACTATTTAAAAAATGAAAACACAATTTTTTTGTCAATGAAAATAATCTGCTACATATATATGGTTTATGAATAATATAAATGAATAAACTTATGATCTGGATGGGGTGAACTCAATGGTTTCAATACATTTCATGGTAATTATTATCATAATAAGTAAAATTCCATTATAATAATCTGTTTTGATATTTATTTAAGCTGGGTAAAAGCCTGCTGTGTTATGCACTCAAAGAAAATCTGACGGATATTGTGGAGCTACTTATTGACAAAGGAATTAAACTAGAATGGTCGGATGGCGATATGAATGATACTAATTATAACGATGGAAGGTCTCTGTATAAACAGGTAAGTAATACTTACTTCCAAATGTAGTATTCGCGTTCAACATGATTAAATTTATAATCATTATACGTATATAGAAACTCAAAATTAATTGTTAGTATTGCATATATATACAATGCTGCAATTACACTGGTTGAGCTTTCTCCATTAAAAGTAAAGTCGTTAATGCAGTTCATTTTCTTTCTTTCGCATGTTTGCACAGCGTGCAATATGGATTTTCGTGTATAAGGAAGTAAAGATGAGCCAATTCCATTTCCAGTTTGTTAGAATTCCAGATAATTCACCTGTGTAGTGAGTTGAATTTCTACAAATAAGTGATTCAGTTGTTTACCTTATCACCGATTTAAGACTGTGCGAAGTTTTTTTTTTTCTTTTTAGATGGAAAAAGAACGGAAAAAATGTGAAGCCAAACAGGTAAAATACACTTTATTCACTGATCTTGATATGACATCTATGGTTTATAAAAATGCCAGGTCTTTGAAATCAGATATCATACTGAAAATCCTATTAACATTGAGAATTCAATAAACTATCTTTTTAATTTCACCGAAATTTATTTTAAAATGAAATACTAATCGATTTTAATCAATATGAAATCATGCTGATGCACTGTGTTACAGACGAGGACATGTATCGCGGAAATCGTACAGGTAAGAAATATATCTTATTATTAATAGGAGGTTTGAGAGATACATTACTAAACTTATCTGAAGCCCTCACTAATACAAATAACAATATAAAAATATCTTATATTTGTGGAGTCAAAATTATTGTACAAACTTTTTGTATCTGGAATGTATTGACGTCTGTAATTACAATAATTTTAGATATACTGCATAAATGCATGTAAGCAGACTGGAATATAATCATTTAAAATTGAAATAAGACCGATACGTTTTCGGGCATGTAAATGACAATTTGGATTATCTTCACGGTTAAAACCATATGCACAGCGTTCGTTATCAATTTTATTTACACCTTAGAGATCTAAGGGTAAATAATGGAAACTAATTGATTATAAAAAAACTGATATAGTACTGACGCCGTGAAACGAGGGGAAATAACTCTGTTTTCTTTCATACCTACGGGTGTAATACTGGCTAGTCCAGGGCAATACACTCATGCCGGCTGAGGCTGTATTGCATGGCTACCCATTCAATAAAGCCTAGTGGCGTCACGACGTCAACAAAATTACTATTTCCTCGGTAAAATTTTAACATTTTTTTCACAAACTTGAATGGTTTTACTATAAAGATGCAAACAACGGAATTTTTTTTTGATTTCTTCGAATTTATTTAAAAATGGCGGAATATTCTCTATGGTTGTAAAATTGCAATAAAACGTCGAGGTATGAAAGAAAAATACTCTTTCATAATCGGATATGAAAGAGTCTTATAATATCAGAATAATATAGATACTGATGATTTGATGAAAATATTTTTATATCGGTTTGTTTTCTGTCATTGTTTGTGTGTTTTTCAATAAAACTTCCATTTAATGTATTGATTGATTTATTTGTTCAGCTTCCAAGAGAAGAGTTGAAAAAGAAGAAGGATGCATGGAAGATTGGCTGCGCTCTCATATCCTATAGTGCGGGTAATGTATCATGTTGATGTTGATCGACGTCATCTCTGTAACACAGCAGGCACATTTCAAGGTTGTATTTGTATTACAATTTTGTAAGACAAAGCTATATTTTTGATAATCATGCAAGAAAATTTGAAATTAAAGTGTAAAACTAGATGTCTAGAAGCCACTCCTGCATGAGATAAAGGATATTAAAAAAAAGTTTGTAAAAAGAAAAAGATAATACACATGTATATAGTAATAGCAAAAGGAAGTCAATTTAATGAATTGAATGATCCTCCTGTTAAGTGATTTATTATCATATTGGACATTTATTAATGGGAATGTCTTCATCAATTCGCATCTCTTCAAAAGCTATGTATCAGTAGTCAATTTATGTTTTCCATTTCATAATTAACATTTTCTTTCAGTCCATAAACCCAAAGGAGCGGACAGTAAATTGATGACCCCGTCTGACTTTTTGTTGTGGGCAGTCTTAACCAACAAAATGGATATGGCAGAGATATTTTGGAAGCGTTCCCATGAACCTATCCGTAATTATCTATATGCTTTTATGAAATGGTTAATTTTGCTGTAGCTTACTAGTAAATAAATGAATCGTAAAATCTATTTTAGTGTCAGTGTATGTTTACTGAAGTTATTTGATCTGAATGACTAATTGCCTTGCATGATTTTATTATTATTATATTATTATTTAGAAATACATAGGTAAATCGTCTGCATAGATGTATTTTGTTTTATTTTTTTTAGATATATAATCATTTCAACCAACGTTTAAATATTTCTAGTTACAGCACTCATTGCAAGTGCTATATTGAGAAAAATGGCAGGAAAAGCACATGGTTTAGCGGAGCCCGCTATGGAAAAAGAAATGCTGCTTCATTCACGGTAATTCAAATCTATTTCTATTATGAATTATTTGAAAATTGGATTTTTTTTATGCTCAGTAAGTAGCAGTGAATTAAATTTGTTGATAATCAGTAAAATGTGTTAAGTTAATTGATAGTCAGTAAATAGCAATGGTCAATATCACGCTTAGTTTATATTTCATTTTTCATCAGTGTTTTTCGTCAGAGAGCTATTGATGTCACTCAAAAGATGTATGAACTCAATGAACAAGAGGCTGTCTTCGTATTAGAAGGGGAGAACAAGGTTCCGGTGTGGGGCATTCGGGAAAACGCCCTAGAATTCTCTCAGGAACGGAAAATTTATTCATTTGTAGCTCACCATGTCCCTCAGAGAACATTCGGCAGGATCTTTCACGGTGGTGACTTCTTTCATCATGATGATATAGCAAAACCCAAAGTGAGTATACTTGTGACACAGTTATAAGTCTTGAGCGTGGCTGTTACCTAAGCTACAAACAGTATGTTTTCTAACGTTAAAAATGCACAAGCATAAATGGTTAAAGTCTATAGGTTTTCAAAATAATGAATCCATTGGAAAGATTTTATGTAAATTGCCTCTAGAGTAATGTCATCATACTTAAGCTCTCAGAGGCTCCTAATGTGATTCAGATGTATTTGAGACCCCAACGGAATTTTTTAAATGACGATGACTAGCACTGTGTGGACACTGTTTTCTCTCATACCTACGGGTGTAATACTGGCTGGTCTCTCATACCTACGGGTGTAATACTGGCTGGTCTCTCATACCTACGGGTGTAATACTGGCTGGTCTCTCATACCTACGGGTGTAATACTGGCTGGTCTCTCATACCTACGGGTGTAATACAGGCTGGTCTAGAGCAACACACTCTTATCGCCTGAAGCTGTATTGCATGACTACTCATGCAATAAAGCCGCGTGACGTCACAGCGTCAACAAAACGATTTTCTCGGTACAATTTTAACAATTTTTCCAGAAACTAAGCTGGTTTACTTTAAAAGACACAAACAACGGGATACGCGTTGAAAATATCACGCAATTTTTATGTACGGAGAATTCACTTGCAGTCGCGTTTTTTCGAATTTATTTCAAACGTGGATATGAAGGATAGGGATATTATACCCCCGAGATCACAAAATGTTGTAAAACCCTCGGCAAGCCTCGGGTTTTAAAACATTTTGTAACCCTCGGGTAGAATACCCGTGTCCTTAATATCCAAATATGAAAGAGTCTTATAATATTCATCAAACAAGTGACCAAGCGGCATATGTACATAAAGGTTTTAAAAGTGTTATCTTCGAAATGCTGCTTGGACACTTTGGGTTTTTTTTCTTTCTGTACTCAGAATGGGCTCGTCATGTATTTATACAATTTATACATAGCATAGTCATATCATATATAAAGAAACTCGTTAACAAAAAAATGAAGAAAAAAATAATAAACGTTTTTGAATATATATAAAATAAATAAAATTAAATTAATGAAATAAAACAAAGAGTTGTTTAATCTAAAATGTAGTGAAATGAAATTAGTATTTATTAAATTGTGCTGTTAATGTCTAGTCTACTATTTATTTATGTATGTTATATTTCGTGCCTCTGGCACGGAGCCATTTCATCATTGTACATTGTTTTCTGTCGTATTATTTTTCCATTCTTTTATTTTCATTTTGGTATCACATTGTATTCTCCTCATTTATACTCTTTCGTTCTCTTTCTCACTTTACTGCAGCTCATTTAGAGGTTTTGTTATAATATTAGATCTTCATTGTTATAATGTTATATTGCGTAATACCTATTAATAGCAGATATAGCACGTATATCTTTTATGTATTTAAATTGTTATATGACTTAACATGGAGTCTCCATTATACTGATAGCCGAAATACATTCGGGTAAACAATGTAACCCCCTGGAAATATTGTTTATATTGATTTTTATTATTTCAAAGCCCACAAAAACCTGCTGCTGCCTCAAGTTGCTGTATCATGATAAGAAAAAGATTTCACTATTTTTGGCTATCGTGAAAGCTCCCGTCATGAAATTCATCACACACTATGTAAGTTTTACAATTAGATAAATACGCACTGAGAAACTTTAATTTGATTCAACATATTTAATGAAATTCTTGCTTAAGGGAACATATCGTGCATTTCGAACTCACACCAATATGGTTGATTTTTGCTTTAAATGAGTTGAATTGTATTTTATTACAGTTTTTCTTCGGTTTGTTCCTGGTATGTCTTAGTGCTTTTGTGATGACGAACATCACGAAAGAAAAATGGCCTATAGACGAAAAATCGGTGTATGAATACTGTTCTTACCTCTTCCTTTTTGCCGACATTATGGAAGAGTACGTACCGCCGACCATCAATACATTAATGGTAAGCTCTTTACAAACTATGAATGCGTTATATTGCGAGGGAAATTTTTTTTCGTTCTAATTTTTGAAAGGGGTCGTTCGCTTTTATAATATAATTAAGCATTGGCATCATACATTCGACATGCATTGGTATGAAACATACACTGGATGTTCTAGCATATCTTAATGGTGCGCGTTCATAGAAATAATGAAAATATTATAGATATACTAATAATAATATTATCACAATTTGATGATGACACGTCCATCATTTAAAGTGATTCTGAAAAAAGTAAACAATCATGTAGATGAACACGCTGTGTTAGTGTTATTTTAGGCTGAAGAAGGCCCTATAGTGGCTGAATATATATTCCATAGAAATAATTGTTTATCAATTTATTTGGCCTTTTATTTTGGATTATTAATATAATAGCTTTATACCGTTTTTATCGCATCTTATCAAAAATCTTTAGATCTGAAATCACCGAACTTTTATGCTAATAAAATGACTTTCTTCAAGACCTAGGTAGTATGGATTGGCAGATTGAAATAAAGTTATAGTACAGTGTACGTCTAATTCTAATTTTAAGATGGGGAACTACGCGCTTTAATTTATTAGCTATTGAATATATAATGTAGATCTTCAGAATAATTAAAGCTAAATTTCAATATCTACCTAACAGTCTGATAAATCAGCGTTTTTTAAATATTAAAAAATGAATAAATTAATAAAATATCAAACATATTTTATCAATTTTATAATGCAATAAAATATGATATATAACAATTAACTCACCAAGGCACCAAATGAACTTTTTTTTTTTTTTTTTTTTTTACATAATTTGCATTTTACAAAACTAAGTCACTTTGCCCTTTTTAATAGAAATTTTTATTTTCCGTTTTGGTTTATTTTCAACATATTAATGCATAATATTTCATCCAAAAATATCATTTGGTTCCAACACACTGGACTAAACAGAAAATTGATCCTTCTGTTTAACCCCCATAACTCACATATAATTTCCGTGACAAATAGACAAATACTCCCACAGTTCAATAAAAATTTGCATATTTTGAGGCAAACAGATATATGCTTCCACACTTCAGTACCATCTTCTATAGATGTGATGCAAGAATGCATAATAAATGTACACATCAGACTGTCCGGTAGACGGTTACTTCCTCGCCTCTTTTCCGGTTAGTTTGAGTTGGAATTACGTATTTATGGCGATACAAATTAGGGTTAATGCAGATTGAACAGAGGTCCACTGTAATAATGTAATTTCTTTGGTGGTGGTTTTGATGGTGTTTCATTTTTAAAATTTAAAATATATTTTATCTTTATTTTTTTCATTCTTTTTAATGATATTTAATAAACAATAATAACAGTACTCCCTATAATGAATTAATATGTTAAGTATTATTAAGCGTGTTTAAGTATTGGGTGAATACGTTTATGTTTATATTCAATAATATACCATTTGAATGTTATGAAATAATGTATATGTATATTCAGCTGATGAGTCAGTTAATAAAACCTGAACTTGAACTTTACCACATAACACACCAAAGATAATTTTCAAAATGAGCGCAGTTAAACATAGGGCTGAAGGTCGATAACATTTCCTTTAAGTATTACTTTTTCATACTGGAATTGTAAACAGTAGACGGTAGTTGTTGAAGCAACATATTCGAATACTGTTTTGCAATGAACTTTTCAAATATGCTGTGTTTTATTTTACAAGAACCTTATATATAGGAAACAATGGAGAAACAGAGCTCTCAGCCACATGAACAACTTTTGGAATGCAATGGATTTTGTTTCGTACCTGATGCTGATCATTGCGATATGTATTCGATTCCTGCATGAAACAACAGAGTTCGGTATATCCAGACGGTTTTATGCCATTGGGTTATTTCTCATGTACATGCGTTTTCTGCATGTGTTGCTGATACAGAGGACAATAGGACCAACTATTATCATGTTAAAGGAAGGAGTGAGTGTTATCAATGTATTCAGCAACACTCTCCATATAGTATCTCTAGTATATCTATTAGACTAGTGCTATATGAACTAGAGCATTTTTCATTGGCTTTGCTGGTCAAAAATGCCATTGTAACGTCATGACAAAAATGACGAAAGTCTTACCACACGTCAGGACACAAGAAATAATTTCTTCAGTGTATTTTCGTATGAAAGAGTTACATTGATTTTTGTTGTTGTACACATTATCGGCTCGTCATCTATATAGTATACCCAATATCATACCATTTACATGAAAAATATGTATAAAGATTGATACATAAAATAATTGAACAAAAAGGGATTAAATAAACTCGAAAAGCTATTTGGTCTCAAATGCAGTGAGATATTTAATTTAGTATTTGCTAGATTCGATTAGTCATAGTGTGTTGCATTATGAACATAATTTACTAGCTGATATCGCATTCTTTTATTTACAGCTGAAAGAACTGATGCGATTTGTTGTGGTCATGTTTATATTGATTGTTAGCGTGGGAGTGTTTTACCACGCCAATCTCTACCCCAACCACTACGACATGTTCTCAACACTGGGTATACAGCACTGGAGTGTGTGGAAAATCCTGTATCTGCCATACTGGTCGATATATGGCGAATTCAAGGATGAGATCAGTGGTGAGTATTGCAATTATTTCGGATTTGTCTACATTGAAGCTTACACAGTGCTAAATGCAAAGTTTCGTGCAATACCATATCGATTTGATTGACAGCTGGCGAACCGTCAATTGTTTTGAGATGACAAAAATTATATCTTGTTTCACTATTACCATGACCTTCATTAGATGAGATAAACACTGAACTTTTTTTTAAATCCAGGTGAACTCCCCGACAGCCAAGCGTGTAGCACCAATCAGACCGAATACATGAACAATCCGGACATCGTTAGGTGTCCTGAAAAAGACTGGACAGTCTCCGTATTGTCCGTGTTCTTCGTTCTCATACTCAACCTTCTACTGGTGAATCTCATCATTGCTATGTTCAGGTAATGATTACAACGTTTTTAGTGATACTTACTTGTTTCAGTTCCTAAGGCACATGACGGACCTCAGAGCCCCGTCTTAAAGCGGGAAACAAATGGTAATCGCCGTGTCCGTCCGTCCGTCCGCCTGTCGGTTCACAAAATGGTTTCTATTTTTTTTCTCAAAAACACGGCAGGCACATTTGGTTTTGAATCATACATAGTAATAGCCGATAGTATATAGATATGGAACAGGGGGCGTTTTTTGCTAAGAAATTTAACACAATGCCAATGAGAAATGCTAGACAGAAGTTTTGAGTGTTTGACAGTTATATGTTGTTTAAGCGACCACAATGTCATCTAAATGATTTAAATTCGTCGCATAATTTCAAGGATAAATGGTATAAGGGGATTATCAGTCTCTGAATATGATGAAAAATGGTTTTACATGGTTTTGAATTGATGCGAGAATTACAAATGAACCATGTAGCCCTTAAATGGGTATTTTTATAGGCATATAATTCAACAATTTCAATTAAAATGTGTATAAGGAAGTAATTTAATTGACCTACATTTTTACGTCATAGCGGTCGCAGTATGTAAAAAGTGTGATTCTCTTCCAGATGATAATTTATGCTGTAATTTAGAATGTATCTGACAATTTACTATATGCCTTATGCTAGATTTAGTCCCAGTACTAATGCGTTGATAATTTTTTCTACAGTTTTCGATTCGAAGAAATAAAGGAGAATTCAGACACATTTTGGAGGTTCCACAGAAGCCAGGTGATTATGGAGTTCCGAAAAAGAATCCCTGTGCCGTTAAACTTGGTATGTCGTCCGATTACATCCATCTATTCGTGCTGTGTCTGTCGCAGAGACAGGAAACAGAAAGAAAAGGGTAATTATCCAATGCAAGAAAATCACAATCAATACCTACCCGGAAGTGCAGATAACTCTGTAATATGCAAACTCGGAAGATGAAAAATGTGTTGATACTCATACATTAATATCAAATAGAGTTGATATATATACTTCTGCACAAAGTTTGTTCTTCATAAAATATTTCATTTTTTGAATTAATTAACTATGATTGATGAAAGTTTTAAAATAATTATGAGAGAGAGTGAGGGACACTTCAAAAATGTTTTAATTCTACTTCCCACTTTCCTGAAACCGTATGTTGTGACCTAGATATTCCTTAATGCATTCTATACTGGAATATAGACGCCGTATTTGAGTTCGCACTACGGTAACTTGACCATCTAAGTTAATGACATCGACAATACTAAGGTTGGCTGTAATGGATTGTCATGACAAGTGAAATAAACAGATACAACGGAAAATAGGCGTTTTTAATCAAACTACTAGTAAAATAATTTTACTTTAGATACAAATGTGAGAGCTGAACTAGACGAAAAACAACAGATCCTTGCTCAGCGATGGATGTTATCGGGTAAGCTGTATGATTTATGAAACGCCACTTGAATGGACGAGTGTAAATAAGCATACATGTGATTCACTGTCGTGCATCCAATTATCTAGCTAAACCATTTTAGATCAGGTTTGACCAAATCGTAGATTTCGTGATATCAAAATGACGTCAGTAAAATACAATTTAGCGTCGATTAGTCCCAACACCCTGTGATTATGACCCCATATTTTGACGTGATTTTTGTGACGTTACTATCACCGGAAGGTGGACTAATCACCGGTATATCGTACTTTGTCTACACCGTTTAGGTATCTCTTAAACTCCCGCCAAAGCCACTAGACAAAATAACATACAGTCATATTTTATACACATTTTATCACATTACAGACTTTTCCTATCGTTAATTCTAGCTTAAATAAATTATTACATTACATTCTTAAAACATTTTTTTCATATTTTTTTTTAAATGTGTCTGTTTTCTACATGTATATGTTTTGGATGTGTATTTTTCAACAGAAAGTGATGCACTGCAGCTGTTCAAAAATGAATAAATTAAAGGAATGTGAAGAACGACGGACTAAGTAAAAGGAGCAAAGATACAGCCATCACTTTTTTCGGCTGTTAACCATGTACCTAGGTCATGGTAAAAGGAGCAAAGATACAACCATCACTTTTTCGGCTGTTAACCATGTACTTAGGCCATGGTAAAAGGATCAAAGATACAACCATCACTTTTTCACCTGTTAACCATGTACCTAGGCCATATAGGTTGGTTAACACACTCATCTAGGATAAAAAACATTGCTGATAGCACATCAATTTATTTATAGCTATGTGATTTGTATTGATAGATCTTGTAGCTTTAGAATTAAAATAGGAATGTAAGTCAACGCCATGTTATAAATCTAACATTTAAGTACTATTAGTCCCATCATCTGGTGCATATGAGTGTGACGTCAATGTTTTTATGTATTACGTCACATTAAACGGTCAATTGGGACTCATCGTACTCAAACGTGTTACTTTACCGTCTGGAAACTGTCATGTTGTCCTGGGTATCATTAACGTCCTGTATAATTGATATGGGTTCCGGTGCTGATCTCAAAAAAGTTTTGTTACAAACGTTATGTCTAGGTGGAGGGGGGTCATTGTACACAATGTCCAACAATGTAGATGTAAATAGATTCGTAGAGTTGATGGCGATAGTGTTTTGGTTTTCTGCTGAGATTGACAACAGGATGCATATCATCCCGAGTTACAAAATGGACATTTATACGTATATCGGAGACTTTAAATCACGCCGTGCACGAACCATAAAACAGCACTGACACTGATGACGTCACAGTTTTGTTTTCATAAAGTTATTGTATGCTATCTGTCATATTCAAATGGCTGACAATGCATTTCACAATAAATTATAGACAAATGTGTGAACGATAGGGAGAATACCAGACAGATAGAAACCATGACAACGCTCAAAACAAGCTGACGCCGTTCACAAGCAAGGCAAATTATATATCCAGCCAAAATACCGGACGTTATAGACAGGTACCACACGATGCACGTGTAATACTTAATGGCCACCATTAGTGTAGATTATGATTTTGAGGTTTTAAGAGTCAATGTGTTTGCTATGAAGGCTGGTCTGTGATGATTTAGAGCTGAAATTGTATGATATGTTTTTATTGCGTGCTATATTTTATACATGCATTCTATTTGGAGATCCCTGTGCATTTTACATGGAATATATTTCATTGGCTTGAGGTTCACTTGCGCCGCTGAAAATACGATTTATCATCTTTATATTTATGACATCTTTACACAATTTATGATATATTTTTTTTATAAATTAATAAAACAACTTCCACTCTTTTTAGCCATGTCTACTCCGTACAACAATTTTTATTTTTGTGGGTTCTGGAATGTTTTTGTCCTATATAATTGTGATATGCATGAAGTTGTAATACTGCAGAATTATGTATATTTATTTATTTGTTTTTTTTTAAATGAATCCCACTTCTTGTGGATGCTAAGATATGATTTGTAAATGCAGTGTACACGCATTTCATCATGATTTGTGAACAAGACATCATGATTTGTGAAAAATGAATCATAATTCATGTACAATACGTCATTATTCGTTAATGATACGTCATGATTCGTGAACAAAACGTCATGATTCGTGAACAAGACATCATGATTTGTGAACAAAACGTCATGATTTGTGAACAATACGTCATGATTCGTGAACAAAACGTCATGATTCGTGAACAATACGTTATTTTTTGTGAACAATACGTTATTGTTTGTGAACAATAAATCATGATTTGTGAACAATAAATAATGATTTGTGAACAATACGTCATGATTCGTGGACAATACGTCATGATTCGTGAACAAGAAATCATGATTTGTGAACAAGAAATAATGATTTATCAACAAAAAATCATGATTTGTTAATAATACGTCATGATTTGTGAACAATACGTCATGATTCGTGAACAAAACGTCATGATTTGTGAACAATACGTTATTATTTGTGAACAATAAATCATGATTTGTTAATAATACAACATGATTTGTGAACAAAACGTCATGATTCGTGAACAATAAATAATGATTTGTGAACAAAACGTCATGATTCGTGAACAAGAAATAATGATTTGTGAACAAAAAATCATGATTTGTTAATAATACGTCATGATTTGTGAACAAAACGTCATGATTCGTGAACAATCGCTTGTGATTCATTGATCATCTGTGTTTGGAGGTTGATCGTGTAAGTGTTTAATCACCGTGCTTTTAGAAAATAAAAGATTAGTGTTTAAAATATTTTGTTCGTTGTCCTTTCAACGCATATCGTTTTGCTATTTTAGGCCACAATGATATGCAACTTGTAATATTATCCTGACTCATGTCACTATTACAGCTAATATTTTCTATTTGTCGTCAATCAATTTCTGCCATAGTCCTCACCGAAGAGCGATGTCCATCTCCATACTGTCGAATCCGTTGTTATGACAAGCGTCGCCTTCCTTAGCCTCAGTGTCAATGTCCGTTCGGATATAGCTCACTGGTAATAACAACAACGTCAGAAAGCCAGTCAGTGAACAGACAAACATAGTCCACGTCAGCCAGCGGTGGTCTGTGGATGGAGGATTGAGTTAATGAGTTACACTTGTCACTACTATTATATTCATTCTTATTTTAGTCTACGTCACCCAATCGTTTATCAACATGTTATGGTCAACCAATGCCTTTGAATGTCTTTAAAAGTCATTAGTATATATATAATCAATATAATGAATATATCGGAAATGCTTCATTAGCAATGTGAAAAAAAAATTATAAATACCAACAAGAGACAGGAAAGCATGCGCAGCGATTGCTTAAAAGGAATCCATATTTAAAAGGAAAACTGAAATTTCCATAAACATTCCGGTTAAACAGAGAAAATTGATGACATTAAATATTTTTATAAAGTTCAATATTTATTTTAGTCCAGTAAAAATACGAAAAATAGAGGCCTAACCTCCAAATAATTGCAACAGAATTTGTTTTCTGCTTTTTGGGTCGGAGGATCTTAGTATTTTACCATGAAAAAAGTCGCCAAAAATCATATGTTCGGAAAGTCAACACCCGAAAAATAAGAAAATATGTAGAAATTACACTTTTGACCACTTTTAAAGTACAATATCTGCTATTTTTGCAATATTTGAAATATGAAATCAGGTATATAGTTAGACGAACTTTAGGTTAGTACAAATAAGTTGAAATGATACAATAATTTCAGTCAATCCAAGGAATAAAGAAGGATGAAAACGGCTCAAAACCTTTTGAATTTAGCAAGCATTACAGATTCTGTTCTTATTAGATGCAAACATTTATAAAATCTTACCCTGAACTATATCAGTTTGTGTTTTATGCCTTAAAGAATTACATTTTCTTTGATATTAATGCATGATCGATAATACATTAGCCATAAAAAACCTAAATATTAACATGTCAAGTTGACTGATCGTGCCAATTTGAAGTGTTTTTAAACTTAGATTGTTGGCAAAACACCCATTTTGGTAGTTAATATTTCGGAAAATAAAAAAAGCAAATGCTTCAAAATATGTTATATCCTTTTTTGTATATTTTGTACTTGTTATTTTTATCATTGTTGTAAAACCGGTATAAATCTGCACATATTATTTAGTTGTAAAAACTTCCTATCACGTAAATTGGCTGAATACCAAAATATGTCTAAGTCCATAAATCTGCAATACAAAAATCTTAATTTTTCGAATATGCTTTATTCGTTTGTCATAAAATTTTGCCAGTAAATAAATCAGAACTGTGATGATTTTCAGCTATAAAATTGAACTTGAACTTTTATTTTAATCCTGAATCTCATTGAAAATTATATAACCCCCATCCAGTTCCATTATGGAAAAAAGAAAAACTGACCTATGCAAATATTTGATCAAAAAAGACTTCAATCTCACTTTATAAAGAGCTCTCCATTATGGCGGTAATATCTGCCAAAGAATTTTGCAATCTGATTAGTCACAAAATAGATATTCACATTTTTGACATTTCAACTTAAGGACTTGGCCAATTAGAGAAGAATAGTCAAATTGGCACTAAATGAGGATTTGATCGACCTCACGTCTTTTATATTTGGGGATATCTTGATAAAGTAGTCTCTTTTAGGTGAGTATAGCCTATATATAATCTGAATTAATAACTATCTAAACACGTGAGACGGTACTTACTGAAAAATTCTTGAATGAAAAAGACATATTATTCAATTTGGACTCCAAAATGTCCTTGGAAAAGGCCAAAAGTCCAACTTTGAGCAACCATATTATCTCAGGTAGTGAAAGTAAAATGTTTTCCCTTTAAAGCCTTTATTCAACAAGTTTTATTTAAAAAGATTCCACCAAAATGAGTATCAATGGTATTGTTGATTATAACATTTTTTATCTTAACAATCCAAGCATATTTGGCTGTTGCAAGGACATAATTATGCAATTTTCATGCTGTCATACTTTTTCCCGGTGTTGATTTCAACTTATGTTTTTGGCAATCTGTGCTGTCCTTATAACGTTCTTGTCATACATTAATTTTCTAGTATCTCATGATAACCATATAAGTTTATATTTGGCTTCAAATTTGACAAATTATACAAATATCTCTATTTTTCTAATTTTTTGGGGGGTAAGAAAAACACTTTCCCAAATTTTTATTTGTGGCGACTTTTTTTCTTGTATAAAACAAAGTCAGATCTGTATGAAAAACAAAGAAAAAAATCTGTTGCAATTATTTTGGTGTAACACCCTATCTTTACTGGACTATTTACAACAAGGAAGACTAAATGCAAATATAAAACAAATGTCTAAAATGAATTTGATTAAACACGAAAACAACGACAGGAGACTAACCTGATACAGGTATATACATCAGAGCAAAGAAACCATTAGCAAAGACGAGGAAAACAAAGTCTGACATGGCGTTGATGATTCCACCGGGTATGGGGAAGGAAGCTTCACAGATGACTTCATACCACAAAGGAAAGGACGCATTCAACACACCACCGGACACAATGGCAGATACATACAATTGCCCTGAAACAGTAAACAATTCATATCTTCCGAACGATTTTTTGAAAATATACCCTCTAGGTATCAAATAATGAAACACTCGTAAAACGATGAAGGTAATGATAAAAAGAGACCATTTATCAGTATCTGGATACATTACAATACTGTTAATTCTTAAGGAAAACATTTCTTTTAGTTATTTATATTTAATTTCTTTTGTCATATATGTGTGATAGATTTGAAATAAAATCTTACACGCTGAATATGGCAGAAACTCTCCGGCGATAAGTGATGTCCATAATGATGTTGATATGACGAGTATAAACATCGATAGAAGGACGGGCTTGAGACGCTTCATAAATATATCGGAAAATCTGGGGGATAACAAACATAAACCGTGTATAATAGCTAGAGCTATTAATTCTGAACATCAGTTTACTGTAAATAAATGGCTATATGATATGAAATTTGACTGGTAGCATCCTTATGGGCTACTAACTGAAAATGGTATAAATGATGGGGCTGACCCCCCAGGGGCCTGAGGGGCGGGCAAAAGGGGGTCCAATTTGGCTATTTCCATATAAACGACATCTTCTCTGAAACTAAGCATGAGATAGCACTCATAAATCAATGGTAGCAACGTTATAGGATGGGGATTCAAAATTGTACAAATGATGGGGGCGACCCCGAGGGGCCTTAGGGGCGGGGCCCAAAGTGGTCAATTTGGTTATTTTCATATAAACAAATTCTTCTCTGAAACCAAGCATGGGATAGCACCCATAATACAATGGTAACATCCTTATAGAGTGGGGATTCAACATTTTACAAAATGTTGGGGCTGACCCCCCCCCCCCCCCCCCCGGAGCCTGAGGAGCGGGATCAAAAGGGATCAATTTGGCTTTCTCGATATAAACGACCTCTTTTCTGAAAATAAGTGTGAGATAGCACTCATAATGCAATGGTAGCAACGTAGGGGTGACGCCTTTGGGGCCTGAGGTGCGTGGTCAAAAGGGGTCAATTTGGCTATTTCCATAGAAACGACTTCTTCTCTGAAACCAAGCATGAGATAGCACCCTTAATGCAATGGCAGCATCCTTATAGGGTGGGGATTCAAAATTGTACAAATGATGGAGCTGACCTCCCGGGAGCCTGAGGGGCGGGGTCAAAAGGGGTCAATTTGGCTATTTCCTTAAAAATGACTTCTTCTCTGCAAATAATTATGGGATAGCACCCATATTGCAATGGTAGCATCCTTATAGGGAGAGGATTAAAAATTGTACAAATGACAGGGCTGACCCCCGGGGCCTTCGACCGCAATAGATGCGGGGTCACTTACCTGGCTACTATAAAACCTAGGGCACTACCAGCCATAACGGTTGAGAATCCTATCCATCCTGCATTTAGCTAAAACAAAATGGAAGCCCAATTCAATGGTTTTACCTTAATACCGTGTAGCCGGAACAAGATGGAAACCCAATTCAATGGTTTTACCTTAGTACCGTGAGCCGCTTATTTTTGCGGAGGATAATTTAGCTATTTCGCGGGAAATCACAATGATCGCAAAAATTAAATCCGCGAAATATAGAGCAATCGTTGACTCATATGGACTCTAAAAGTCAGATTGCGATATTTTAAGACCGCTTAAATTCAATTTTCCCGTTTTTGTTAAAATCGCTAAAAATGTTCACCAGCAAAAATAACCGGCTATCCGCTATTGAAATATGTTACCGACGCTAAATTAAACCTATCGACTCTATTGTATCTAGGGTTACACGCTCCCACCATCTACACCTTATAAACAAGGACAACTTATCATTTTCATTCGCATTTAAAGTAAAGTGATGGGTGTCTCTCTCCTTACCTGTGAAAAGCCGATAGGATCGTATATAATGTCTATAACCTGAACCCAGGATGTGTAAGTACCGACCATAACACCGAATACAAGTACCAGGGACACCAGATGTTTATTTCTACAAAATATTGACAGGGACACCAGATGTTTATTTCTACAAAATATTGAAGCATTAAAGGCAACACAAACATTTCAAAATGCCAAAATGTTGTATTCAAAACGAAATAAATCAAATAAAAATAATGCAATATTTGAAAGCTTGTTTAACAACAAGCTAATGAATGACATGTTTTCTTCTACATTAATAAACATTCAATTTGTAGTAATTAGTCTATAACTTTATAACCATTCGAGTATTACGGTAATATTACTAATCCTCATTCAAATGGACATACGACACTTACGTGAATATTTTCTTGAATGCTTCCTTGTAAGTTAGGCGGGACATGCCGGCCGTTGTACTGGGAGCAGCAGACGGTTTATCTGGGTAGTATGCTACTGTAGCAATTAAAAGTGCTAGGGACAAGCCGCATTCTGTGGATTAACAATGTTATGTTATCTTATGTTGAATACAAAGTAGAGACCTATACCTCTTTAACTTTACATGTAAAATATATTTCATCTGTCGAAAATGGTGAACATAATCAATTGTGATATAACATTTGCATATTTACCGTTATTGCAATTTTGATAAAGCATAAAAATGTTGATTTGATGGCAAATTATTTGACCTATATTCACATAAATGCATTTTAGACATGGGCAACCAAATAAATATCTGTTCATCTTTCTTCTACTGCAATAATTCTTAGTTTACCTTATAAATGCATTAGTTCCGTCAGCACGTTTTAGATACAGGAATTTGATATTTTACGATGTTAATTATATTTGAAGCGGATTCATTGAGAAAATAAATGCGTTTTTTATGGTTATCGTGGCATTTACCGTATTCTGGTGTTGGTTAGTGTGTCATTTACTCCTTTTCAGCTCTAAATTAATATGACACGGGTGATTGATATTCAGGCATTTTCACGGATGGCCGTATTTATATATAAGTGCTACCTGATAGTTATTGCTATCGTATGGACATCTTTGTGGGAGGATGACTTCAATCAGTTATCTTACTATAACATTCTTAACTTTAAAGGTCGTGTTCAAATGTAAAGACGTCAATGATAAAGGTCCAATTTTTACATTATTACTATGTATGTATAATCAAGTGGTCAAATCGTTTTCATATTTTATACATTAGTTATCAACACATAGTTATTTCACAAGCTCATCACTGCAACCAGCGGCAAGCAAGATAAAGGTTTTAAAACCAATATACATATACGAAAAGTATAAAAAAAAGTTTACTATTTTTATATTTTATATTAAAATATATATTACTTCTGAATACTGAATTTAAACTTCGTAAAATCTTAAATTATATTTTATATTTTATACCTTCAATTACCAGTATTTTGCTAAATGCGCTCATGTAAATATGTATTCACAACTGCTTTGGAAAGAACAAACATATATATTGATCATTGATTAATTATTTTTACTGAAATAGAGTTTGATTGCACAAACTGGCTGTATTAAGTCGTGTCCCTATACTTACGTACGTACAGATAATACATCAATCCATCTAACATTTCATCACCATTGGTAACTGTAAAAAAGTAATAGAACATAACATTTTACTTCTGGTTTCTTTAATGTAATAGATTCTACTTAGCGCTTGGCATAATGGGAGTGGAGACGACTAGATAGACCGTTATCAGTATAATGTCACCGAATGTTGTTGGATTAACTATTTGGCGGTATGCTTTAGTGAAGAAACACTATGAAAAGGTTCTATTATCACAAGGAAACATAACACGAATATATCGCAGCCTCCTAAAACATCGAAACATTCATACACACACCATATTGCATGCAGGTCAGACGTCTTTAAGTATCATTGGCTGTTTATAGAATGTTAGGTCAAATGCCTGACGAGTCCTTATACGAACGATCTTTAGTCAGAGCTCTATTAAGATGGTGAATGAACTAAGGGAGGTGTAATAAAATATATATGGTATTATTAGTATAATTTTAATTAATTCCTATTTCTAACGTAAGCTCCCGTAGAATATAATAAATAGTTTACCAAACGTTATAACCTGATAACTACCTTCCATAGTCCATGTCGAGTTATGTAGAGCACTGCAACAGATAGCAGATCAACACACACATTCAATCCCAAATAATATTAAATATTATATTGCAAACAACATTTATAGACATACGTATGTATTGCGAAGATTGACAGATTTCCTTCACGTGAGATATTATCATAACGATGGGACTGTTATGTATGCAAAACAATGCTGTCACATCTCCCATTCATCTAAAATTTTGATGTCATAAGAAAGCTGCAGTCATTTTGTCATTTTGGGTTATCACAAAATAAAAACTAATAAATTATTCAATTATAGAAATCGTCACATTTAATACAAAATAGGTGATCACTTTTACTTAATAATAAGCTAACTCAAACAAATAGCAGTTGTCACCTCTCTAGTAATCTGAAGCTTTAGGAATACTTCTTAAATCATTTTAATGAAGCTTACCTAATGTTTTGTAATTCTGGATTCTCCACCGCCTTTGGACCTGGAAATATACCACAATACTTAGATTCTTTAACAATATATATATATTTTTATTAGAAACATCCCTAGTTCCTACTGAATTATTTGAAGTATCATCTAACAAATATGGTTAAAATTAACATTAATTTGCAATGTCAAGGTCTGACTGGATGCTGTCAATCTGCTTTCGTACAATCCGCAATTACTGAATATCATGAAGCCTATGTGTTGGGTCCTTTGGGCATGGAGTACTAATACACTGGTGAATATACATTATGTTGACCATTTAACATAACCTGTCGCGCCTTCCAGGGAAAGTATGTACAATCCAAATATGCACTCCAAAAAGTATATGAGTTTACCCATTTTGGTCACTTTGATAAGCACTTGATTCTGCTGGATTTTAGCGTATCGCATTTAACAGCTTTTTGGTAGCTTGCTATCTCTGTTCTGAGATGTATTTTATCTTACCAACGATACTTGCGACGCCGTCGCCGACATATGCGGCAAGCACCATAACAGCTGTGGCGGTGATTCTTTCTCCTGGAGGGAACCACTTCTCCGCTACAATAGGTGGGGCGGCGAATGATATTACTCCGTTACAGCCGTTTAGAAACTCTCCTATGGTAACGAGGCTTGCAAAAGAAAAAAAAATACAAAACTTATAGTTTTATACCAGTTGTATATAAACGATAAACAAAAGTAAATCAATGCTAGACACCAGTTACCAATAATTGATTTAGGCAGAGACTTAAATATCTCTGATTTGGGAAAAAACTACAATTACAGCAAAGTTATGACCAATCAAAGGTCCGTAAAGTTCCATCCTCTTCAGTATACATGCAAATCTGAATTTACATTTTGCTCAAAAGTGTTAGCTTTATTAAGGCAAGAGTGATAATTTTGAAAGAACTATTTTCAATTTTCCATTTGTTGTCAGTATTGTTGCATTCCAAAACAATACTTACATTAACGCTACATCTTTATCCCTACTAAAAGACCGCAGACCGTTACTTAACAGCATAGTAACGGAAAAGATTAGCATTGTGACTCGTAAACCTGAAGAAAAATAGAATACTTTGTGATAATCAATTCTTGAACAGGTAAAATGCAATACACGTATACGAATACATACGCGGACGTTGTATGACCATTTCTAGGTTGTAATCGATTGTACTTTATTTCATTTTCCGTTCTTGCGTGCCTACACTTAATTTTGTTCTACATTCTACAACTTCTTAATATTATTTGACACATAGTTTGTTATCATACATGATGAGGATCGAATCGCACTAACTGAGAATGTCATTCTATGCAACCAGACTCAAAAGAGTATCAATTGTGAAAAGGCTACTACATATTTACCCGCTGAACAATTGTTCATTGCTGTGCTAAAACTTCAAGGCCATATTTTTAGTCAGTCTCAATGTCAGGTTTGCCAAAAATCATGTAGAGTTATAGATATAGTAATATTTGTTTTCGTTTAGATTTACTTGTAGTACCATAAGGTGTATTCTAATCTTATACTACCTTCAGTAGGACATGTTGACTAGGGACTGCTATAGATCATATGTAAATTCGTGCCACTCTCCCCGAACTAAAGTGACCAGAAACATACACAAAGGTGTGTAGCTATGTTTCAGGTGATTTGATATTTGTTTCCCTTCTTGTACAGAAATGTGTGGAAAAGAACTAAATTATTTTACACATAAACTAAACCACTGATGTACAGATATATTGTAATGTTGTAAATACAAATCGACTTTATGGACCCTTATCAGAATTATGTCGAAAAGAACTATATCAACCTGTGTTGACAATCAAGATGCTGCTTGAAAATGTGCAAATATTTCTATTTTCCATGACAACAATGTGTTTTTTTCTTAGCCTCGATCTGAGCACGGAATGTCAAGCATGCGTGTACTTCAAGAGAGGCTTATTGAGTCCTAACTTGCGTTGTCCGACTTGTCTGACAATGTTTTCATTTTTTCGATGGCCCGTTTTAGCTGTCAAATTTCAACTAACTGATTGAAGTAGTTGTACATCGACAAAGAGAAATTGAACGTTTACTGGACGTAGATAAATGCACAATGTACAACTACCTCAAAGTAAATAGTAATGTACACTTATCAAGTCTTAAACAACTACTTCAATCAGGATGTTGTAATTTGATGGCTCAAACGGGTCATCGTACATTTCTGCTGTACCTGTACAAGATTTTATATTATGTTATGCTACCCTTTATACATAGTTCAGAGAACACACATTGAAATGTACTAACCAACCTTGAAATGTTCTTCCCACCTACTTAACGTTATATTTGATTCTTTGTTTTAGTTAGATGGAATCTAAACAAGCGCGCTATCACTGACAGAGCTTGGCCATGATAATGATAATGCAATGATATTGCAGCTCTGTCTCAGGTAGGGACAATGAAATCTTTTATATTCTATCAACATTTTGGTTTATTCCGAGAGACATAGACTTGATAAATCCGGCTTTGTCCGTTTAAATTCATTTTCAGATTATAAGCCAACTGTTTCAGGTTTTAGACCCTGTTTAAACTAGTGATATGTTATATGCTAACGCGCTACATTGAATATGTCTGTATCCCATTGCGTTCATACCACCTTAATGCAATCAAAACATTGTTCAATATCTATACAAGAAGCGCTTGTCCGGCCGGATTTGACTTTACAAACGCATACACATCGAGTCTTTTTTTACCTTGTCATGCTAATGGCGATGGTAAACTATAACTATTATTATATACTAATAATGTTACTTGCTCTGTCAAACAGAAGTGAGCCAATACCTACATTACCTGCTTTATCTAGTGTGAGTGAGCCGACACACATGTAGAGAATGCTGCCTGCTCTGCCCATATTGAGGATGAAGACTACAGTCGTATCCTGCCAGCCGTACACGGTCTTGACAGACTGTGTAATAGGTCCCCAGGTATTAAGACCGATGTTCTGGTGGGCCAAATGTAGTGAGGTAAGAAGGAGGATCCACCAACGGGAAGGATAGGTTTTGATGGTTGGTTCTAGAAGATGTTTCTCCTCCGTCATCCTATGGAAAACTACTATGTAGGTATGCGTCAATGACGGACCTTTGTTGAGGTCAATACTTTGTAATGAAGCCCCAGTGATTTTTTTATGTAATAACCAAGTGTGATTTTGGAATTATTATTTTAGCTTATATATGGCGGTATAACACAATATTGTTTTAATCAATTGTTATTCTGCTTTTGAATATATAGATGTAGAGCTTGATTATGTGTAGATATTTCAATGGTTTGCATGTTGATTATAGGAAAAGTGATAACAGAGAACCACCCTAAAGAACTCAATGTTTGAGGAATAGTAACTTGGTATTTATCATTTAATGGAAACACCTAGTCAATATACAAAATGTTTAACTCTACTTGATCATCATATCTATTGGATTTATTACACTCTGTTTTGTGTAACACCTCATTATATAAATACTACCCGCTGTAGAGGGTAACACTAGGTACTGTCACCCTGTAATGCAGGTAGTATTTATGTCATTATATCAAACGTCTAGAAAAAAAACTAGTGTTCAAGTATTTGCAATCTATTGAAACACTTTACTTATTTTTTTTCTATTGTCTTCTATTGTTCCAATGCTAATTCCCGTGCGAGAGTGTGAAATGCCAAATATCTCTTGACCATTCAGAATGCAGGATTCTCACTTGAGGTATAATAAAAAATGTATTCAAGCTAATCCTGATATACATGTACATTGAAACATACCCTCTAGTATTGATTCATGACTTACTTGGATGCATTTGGTTCCCCGGGTTAATATGTTTCCGAGCCGTAGACAAGTTGTGATAGTTTTCCAATGATCAGCATCACATTTACGAAGCACAAACATCTACGTACTCCACAAAGTATAGGGCATCCCTGTCATCATAACAATGTGCTTTATGTGCCGAACCCGTCTTCATAAACACACTCTCATACCCTATCAAGTACACACGTACGCTGGCTTAATATATTCTTTATAGATGACCGCTTGTCTGTCCAGGGAACCAAACATCTATACATATGCTTTTAATCGAAATGGCAGTTTTATTCATTATACGCCAATTGATCGTTTGGCCTGGCCGAATAACGTAGAAAATATCAAACCGCCACTTGATATTTTATTTATCAGACTACAATCTAAATTTTGACTTGCAATTCAAGTTGACAATTCAAAACATGAATAAATTATATGTATCAAAAGGTGAACAAAGGTTGGGAAATTATTATATAGATATCTTATGCAGGAGTGGTCAGATAATTTCAATCATAGATCTAGAGCAAGATCTAATACGACGTCCTGTCTTATATATTCATTATAACTGTAAAAGTACTAAACATTAACTAAACAACAAGAAGTATCACATACGGCAATAAGGAAGAGGTAATCAAAGCAATGAGGAAGAAGTGATCAACGCAGTGAGAGAGTCATTAAAGCAATGAGAGAGAGGTGATCAAAGCAATGAGGGGGAGGTAATCAAAGCAACGAGGGAGAGGCAATCAAAATAATGAGGGAGATGTTATCAAAACAACGAGGGAGAGTTGATCAAAGCAATGAGGGAGAGGTGATCAAAGCAATGAGGGAGATGTTATCAAAGCAATGAGGGAGAGGTTATTAAAGCAATGAGGGAGAGGTGATCAAAACAACGAGGGACAGGTGATCAAAACAACGAGGGACAGGTGATGAAATCAAAGAGGCAGAGGTGATGAAAGTAATAAGGGAGAGGTAATCAAAGCAACGAGGGAGAGGTGATCAAAACAATGAGGGAGATGTTATCAAAGCAACGAGGGAGAGGTGATCAAAGCAATAAGGGAGAGGTAATCAAAGCAACGAGGGAGAGGTGATCAAAACAATGAGGGAGAGGTGATCAAAGCGATGAGGGAGAGGTGATCGAAGGCACGAGGGAGAGGTGATCAAAGCGATGAGGGAGAGGTGATCAAAGTAATTACGAGAGGTGATCAATGTAATGAGAGAGAAGTGATCAAAGCAATGAGATAGAGGTGACCAAAGCAATGAGGGCAAGGTGATGAAAATAGTAATGGAGAAGTGATCATGCAATGAGGCAGATGTGATCAATGCAATGAGGGAGAGGTGATCAAGGTAACTAGGGAGAGGTGATCAAAGCAATGAGAGAAGTGATCAAACCAAAGAGGGAGAGTTGATCAAAGCCATTAGGGAGAGGTGATCAAAGCAATGAGTGAGAGGTGATAAAAAATGAGGGAGATGTTATCAAAGCAACGAGGAAGAGGTGATCAAAGCAAAGAGGGTGAGGTGATCAAAACAATAACGGAGATGTTATCAAAGCAATGTGGAGAGGTGATCAAAGCAATGAGGGGGAGGTAATCAAAGCAACGAGAGAGAGGTGATCAAAATAATGAGGGAGATGTTATCAAAGCAATGAGGAGAGGTGATCAAAGCCATGAGGGAGAGGTGATCAAAGCAATGAGCGAGAGGTGATCAAAAAATGAGGGAGATGTTATCAAAGCAACGAGGAAGAGGTGATCAAAGCAATGAGGGTGAGGTGATCAAAACAATGACGGAGATGTTATCAAAGCAATGTGGAGAGGTGATCAAAGCAATGAGGGGGAGGTAATCAAAGCAACGAGAGAGAGGTGATCAAAATAATGAGGGAGATGTTATCAAAGCAACGAGGGAGAAGTGATCAAAGCAATGAGGGAGAGGTGATCAAAACAATGAGGGAGATGTTATCAAAGAAAAGAGGGAGAGGTGATCAAAGCAACGAGGGAGAGGTGATCAAAGCAATGAGGGAGAGGTGATTAAAGCAATGAGGGAGAGGTGATCAAAGCAATGAGATAGAGGTAATCAAAGCAATGAGGGAGAGGTGATCAAAGCAAAAAGGGAGAGGTGATCAAAGCGATGAGGGAGATGTGATCAAAGCAATGAGGGAGAGGTGGTTAAAGCAATGAGGGAGATGTTATCAAGGCAACGAGGGAGAGGTGATCAAATCAATAAGGGAGAGGTGTTCAAAACGATGAGGGAGATATTATCAAAGCCACGAGGGAGATGTGATCAAAGCAACGAGGGAGAGGTGATCAAAACGAAGAGGGAGAGGTGATCAAAGCAATAAGGGAGAGGTGATTAAAGCAATGAGGGAGAGTTGATCAAAGCAATGAGACAGGGTTAATCAAAGCAACGAGGGAGAGGTGATCAAAACGATGAGGGAGAGGTGATCAAAGCAAAAAGGGAGAGGTGATCAAAGCAACGAGGGAGAGGTGATCAAAACGATGAGGGAGAGGTGATCAAAGCAACGAGGGAGAGGTGATCAAAACGATGAGGGAGAGGTGATCAAAGCAACGAGGGAGAGATGATCAAAACGATGAGGGAGAGGTGATCAAAGCAAAAAGGGAGAGGTGATCAAAGCAACGAGGGAGAGGTGATCAAAGCGATGAGGGAGATGTGATCGAAGGCACGAGGGAGAGGTGATCAAAGCGATGAGGGAGAGGTGATCAAAGTAATTACGAGAGGTGATCAAAGCAACGAGGGAGAGGTGACCAAAACGATGAGGGAGAGGTGATTAAAGTAATGAGGGAGAGGTGATCAAAGCAAATGAGACAGGGTTAATCAAAGCAACGAGGGAGAGGTGATCAAAGCAAAAAGGGAGAGGTGATCAAAGCGATGGGGGAGAGGTAATCAAAGCAATGAGAGAGAGGTTATTAAAGCAATGAGAGAGAGGTAATCAAAGCAATAAGGGAGAGGTAATCAAAGCAATGAGGGAGAGGTGATCAAAGCGATGGGGAGAGGTAATCAAAGCAATGAGAGAGAGGTGATTAAAGCAATGAGGGGGAGGTAATCAAAGCAATGAGGGAGAGGTAATCAAAGCAATGAGGGAGAGGTGATCAAAGCAATGAGGGAGAAGTGATCAAAGCAATTAATAGGAATTAAATTCACATCTGTTTAAGGAGCACACTAGTAAAAACCATTGTACACGTATAACATTAAATGATTTATGAAGTATATGACCTGAAAACGATATTTAACCCAATCTCATTAAAGTTAGACAGTATTATATCTACGATACTCGTTAAGTATAGATAGTTATGTTTCAATACAAGATATAAAATCTCCGTGGTCACCTCAGCATGACTACTGGCCTAGAGTCGGGACATCTAGGAAATTATATTCATAGATAGCACCCTTTATTCTTCCGCGAGAAGGCCTTTGACAACAATTTTTTCCACTATATGTTATGCAAAAGAATAATTAAAATTATATATTTTTGAAATTATGCAAAAAAATTTATTCAACTGAAAATATGCTTACTGTGCTGAAGCCGCAGTCGAGTTAGAAAGTGTCCCAAAACCTGCTATTTTTCTAGATATGTTCACAAAACTATGATGTTATAGAAAAATCATATAAACGACAAAAAACATTCTACCCAATCCTTATAATTCAATGTGGCCTACTGCACACAAAAAATAAACCTGAAAAATGGGTTAAAACAAAATTCTCCCGGTTATACCAGAAACAATATATACAGATATTATACTAAAAATATCTGCAAAACGTGTAAACGTATATACAAAACTGCAAAAACTAAGCCCTAAGCCAGAAAAAAATATTTGGTAACATCTCTAAAAACTCACAATGCTCTACATTCGTCTACAATAACCTGAAAGTATGCTTGAACTTCATTGTAAATTTTATCTCAAAACTAGTTTTGTGCATTATCTATAATCTTTTTGTTTAATATTTGCGGTCATATGTATATATCATCATTGTTTTTTACGGGAGAAGACGGATTATAAGTTACTTGTGTCTAATCCCATATGTATAACGTGCAAATAAAATATGTTAAAATAAAAAAATAATAAACTCAAGTATTTTGCATAGGCGACCCGCTAAATGGCTAACCATAGTGGTCATGCTGAGGTGACCCCGAACGGGGCATTGTTAGATCTTGTATTGGAGTGTAAGGTAGAGTATCGTAGTGGAGACGAATAGCAAATCTAACCTTAATTAAACTGATATTTAGGCCCAATATTCAGGTTAATTTTGACATTATAATGAATACAATGAATTTGGTATAAGTGTCTATCCTACACCCACGTTTACTGGAATGCTCACATAAAGATGTAAAACAATTTGTCTGGGTTAGAATTTTGGCAATACCATAGTTTTTTATTCTGAAACATGAACTAAGCGCTGAGAGATCGGGTGGTGTGGTGTTTCAGCAGCTCACCTTTTACGTATCCAACCGGGGTTCGATCCCCGGCACGGACTAACAAGGTCAGGCGTCACCTTCCCGATCACGTGGGTTTTCTTCTACTTTCAGATCCTCATGCGCTTGCATCGGAGCCATCAAAAGTTATTTACCTTTTTCGCAAACGATGAGAAATGAAATTTATTATAATTTTTGGAAATCGATATGCGGCAAATATTGTATTTACAGAAAACTCTGTGTATACAATTTGATTTGAGAACAATGGTGTTATTGTTTCCAGCACATGATACAATGTGTGAGTCCTCTGTGGTGAGCTCCCAGTGGTACATAAAACGACTTTACCGTTCTTAGATGTTGGAGTCAAATTTGTTTGCTAGATTCGAGAAAATTGTGTGCTTTAGTGTAAAGGTTCCTAAAGGTTAATATACAGAATATTTGCAATTTATTGAAGTTTTATGTTTTACTCCGACGGACATACAAACCGAATTATACATATGTAAAGTAATACATTTATAGAAGGTCCCCGGTAGGTCGGATATATGTTTTCGTACTAAATGATTGTTCAACGACTGTTAAAATAACAACGACATGATTTAATGTACAATGTATATATTTTATTTTAATGCAAAATGTCAATTAATATAAGTGCAGATAATGACATCATGTAAGAGTATTGCAAAAAATGTAGGATACGTCAACTCAATACACTGGTTTTTATCAAATTTTCTTCCAGTTAAGGAAAAGTACATTATAATTGTAATGGTTCAAAATCTAACAATACATGATTAGCAGGTATTGATATAATGTCGACAATATACATGTATATGACAAACATTAGGTGAGATTGTTTCAGATTATATACTCCTTGGAATAACATATCCATAGATAATTCTAGTGTTCTTTTCAAAACTTCATGAATAAGCAAACAAATGTCTAATAAATAAATAATAAATAATAATTGAAAAAACACAAATTAAAAAAATACAAACTTGGGATTACAATGTAGATAATGGGTCATGATGAAATCAGTTAATACGTTAAAAAATCATAGATTCAATCGTGATATATGTAGTAAACCAATCACCGTAAAACATATGTTTGTGTTCTTTAATAATAGTTAATAATGCAGAATATCATACTATTTGATAAAATCTAGTAAATCCTTGGTATACATATCTATCATGACTCTATCACACAGTCAGTTGGATTATCATATTAGACAATTTCAAAGTATATGCATGAAAAGCAAGCCTAGTAATCTGCTCTTCCGTTTGGAACCTTTACCAAACACCAGGTATTACAGATATATAATATAACTAGTAATACAATAGATACAAAGCATTTGATATACAAACTCAAATGACTGTCAATACAAACACACAGTTCAGGTTGCCCTTAAACAAAATCATACACACGTCATCGCCAACGCTGAACAGACTTGGAGACACACATCCTGACATTCTACAGCTAAAATCACATAAATACTCCTTCTGCAGTAGCAGTACATAACATATATCCTAATACTTCTATGCACACACCCAAAACTTTTCTATACAATTTTAATCTTAAACTGCTATACCATAGTGAAAAACAACTCACATATTCGGTGGCATCGACGCCCGAGATCGATGATTGTCTGGTTTATCATACATGTACATTAGTGGGAGACTTAGTAGCATACTTCAAATAACATGGAAGCAATGACAGGGAAAATAGTATCCTTTATTTAGATGACAATGTGGTGAAAGTGGGTGGAAAAAAGTTGCCTTCGTTAAAAATGAGGAATAATTAACATTCTCCCATATCCCACTCACTGTTTGCATTATTTAATACTTTACATTATATATCCAGCATGTGATAAATCCATCTGCATACAGAATGCGCACGAATATTTATTAAAACAACATATTTTATCGTGCTATGAAATCTTGTTTATTTCGCGGGCAAATACAAATAATATAAATTAATCCAAAACAAATACAAATAATAGACATCAATGAAAAATAATTATAAATAATAGACATCAATCCAAAGCAAATACAAATAATACACATCAATCCAAAACATATACAAATTAAAGACCTCAATCCTAAACAAATACAAATTATAGACATCGATCTAAAACAAATACAAATAATAGACATCAATCCAAAAAAACTCAAGTAGAAACCATGTGATACTAAAATTAGATAGCCGCCGCGAAAACTCAAAGTTGAGTCGCAGCAAAAATAATTTGCCTTTATAGCTAATCTCAACTAAAAGCAATTATTTCTATCTAAACCTAACGAATCATCTTCATACTTTATAACCTTAAATTAGAAATCCACGCACATCTGAGCATACAATGACATGGTGATGACTGGACATGGCGTTCAATATAAAACTTCGTATGTGTATACCCTGATGGACCGACGCAATCGTCTGAGCTATTCAGGCGTTTTCTGGAACTTTCAGCAAGCCGGTCTGTTCTGTGTCGAGTCTTTCATAATAGTAAGCTTTTTCTACACGGACAGATACGTCTAGTTCTGCGCGTCCATTCCTCTGTGGAGTGACCATTATGACGACACATCCAACAACACATAACACAAGAAGTGACCACTCCAACCAGGAGTTATCTGAAGTACAAAATATAACAGTATATCAAAACAGAAATGACACCCAGCTATTTGATGTTCAAAAATTAGTTTCCGTAATAATCTGAATGATTCGTGGGTAGGTTTGTTGAGTCCCTTTTCATGAACAAATATATTTTTGTTTCAGAGGGTAACGTCATACTTTTCAGAGCAAACGACATTAGTTGTGTTCACAAAATAATGACGTCACAATGGATACCTTACCGAAAGGGAGGCAACTCTGTAATATGCAAAGACTGAATAGTGATGTTTTAATATTTTAAAGACTGGTGGTCAGACTATGGTTATGTGTTTACATTCAACTACAGGAACATACCAAGGTACTCATTCAAATGCATATAAATCTTTTTTAATTTTTTATTTTTATTTTCGAATCTGGTATGAATACGTAAGATAATATTATAGAGCTACTCGTGCTGACGTGTCAGTATGAATAATATCAGATTTGACTGTGCGAGGAAGGCTACATGAAAGCTACAAATAATATTTGTTCGGACCACATGAATGAATCACATTCCATTTTAATTTGTATATGTCCTAATTGACACAATAAATATTAAAATAATACCTTCAAATTCGACGAGAGAAATAGGCAGCATATAGAATATGCCACCTATCATTGTCACGAGGCCTGAGATCCCGACAATGATGCCTTCTGGGATAGGGAAGGCAGCATTGCATATCTGTTCATAGAGTAACGGCACACAGCCATTGAGGAACGCACATGCCAAGATAGTTGACGCGAACAGTTGTTCTGAAAACAAAATAGGAAAGCTAAACCAAGTATTTAAGATGTTTTTTCCACTATACACTCAACAATAGAATCATTACTTTTTTGTGTTTCAAAATAATTGCACAGAATTATGCAGACTCGTGATAATTATTAAGTATGGATGGCATTTGTTTTGTCACATGCAAAAACATATCACACGCTTTATTGAAAGATTAGCAACACATTTTAAAAGCTATTTATAGCATTAAGTAAAATAATAATGTTTTACGAAGTTTTACTTAACAGAGAACTGGGTTCCTTAACCTTTATTATATAATTATCATTAATGTTCGTTGTATTTTGCTAAATGTTCATAAAGTAAAAATCACAAAGATACTCCATCGTCGACAAAGCATAAACGGTACTCATCAGTTGAACAATAACTGATGTATAATCTTGTTTATATGTGTCTTATTAACACAAACATACATGTTAAGTCATTTATTTTGCTTTTTGTACGTGTACAATCACTCCTTAAATTCCAAACAGGGCATAGTGCCATGGATTTTTTCCGGGACGCATTTAGTAATTTTTGAATATTTTCTCCTTGAATTGAATTAAGAAGTTCAAACTTTTCAATGGTGTTAATGGTTTAAAATAAGTAACTTTTGTAATAGAAGAAATTAATAATTTGTCTACTTCTGGTTTGAAAGGGAAAAAAATACCATTCGTCGGCGGGGGAGCATCTTTAAGAATGTGTAGTCCACACATAGGCAATTTGTGTTCCAACCTACCTTTACTATAATCGATGTATTGGCTACACAGCAAAGAAACCCACAGGAACATCAAACTTGCAATGACCAACATGATTACCAGAATCGTCTTCAACCTCCGCGAACAAAGGTCAGAAAACCTAAGAAATTAGATAAGTATACCTTATACTGAATTTCTTGTTAAGTGTGTATACAAAGGTCATTCATTCTAAAACTTAAAAAATTGTTTTAATGAATTGATACCAGAGCCAGAAAACTTACCTTGCACTTATAAATCCTAAAACAGAGCTTCCGATGAGACAAGTGAACCCTAGCCATCCAGCTTCTTTCTGCAAATATTATTAAATTAATCTAGCTAACATTTTTCCAAGTAATAGATGATACTCTATGTCATTTGAAATATCTATACAAAAATGCAGTTTCCAATTCAGTAAACAACAATAAAAATAATGATTCCTTAAATATATCTTATCTCCAACCAATACCTGGTATACACATAATTATAGTAGAACTTTGCAAGTAGTATCCATTCCATGCAAGTGGCGAATGGAACATTCGACTTGAATGAGTTTAGATAGGGAAATGTGCCTTAGATCAAAAAGAATTTCTCACAATCGAAAGACTGAAAGTTTACAAGCCAAGACTGCTGCACAAACGTCAGCATGTGTACCTAATGGTCTCTATGGATACCTCAGCGTATTGATATAAACATGTACATAGCAAAGAACATGAAAATATAATAATGATTTATATAGGAAGAAATATTCATTACAACCACTTCAATATGAAGGTGATTACCTGTTCTATACCGAGGTGTTCGAATGCTATACCAAATATGACGACCCACGTTGAATACACGCCGATCATTATTCCTGTATACACCACCAGCAGGCACAGGAAACCATTCCTAAATATATAAAATCACGCCGTAAAAACGCCAGCAGGCACTGGAAACAATTCCTAAATATAAATCACGTCGTTAAAACGCCAGCAGACATAGGAAAACATTCCTAAATATAAATCACATCGTAAAAACACTAGCAGATACAGGAAACCATTCCTGAATATAAATCACGTCGTACAAACACCAGTAGACACAAGAAACTATTCCTTTAAATTCAAATTACGTCGTAAAAAATTCTAGGCACAGGAAACCATTTCAAAATATAAATCACGACGTAAAACAATAGAAGACAAAGGAAACAATTCCTAAATATAAAAAATTACGTCGCAAAAAACATAAAAAGGCACTGGAAACCATTCCTAAATATGAAAAAATCACGCCGTAAAAACCCCAGCAAGCACAGGAAGCCATTACTAAATATAAATTACGTCGTAAAACAACAGAAGACAAAGGAAACCATTCCTAAACATAAAAAGGCACTGGAAACCATTCCTAAATATGAAAAAATCACGCCGTAAAAACCCCAGCAAGCACAGGAAGCCATTACTAAATATAAATTACGTCGTAAAACAACAGAAGACAAAGGAAACCATTCCTAAATATAAAAAAAATTGCGTCACAAAACCATAAAAAGGCACTGGAAACCATTCCTAAATATAAAAAATCACGCCGTAAAAACCCCAGCAAGCACAGGAAGCCATTACTAAATATAAATTACGTCGTAAAACAATAGAAGACAAAGGAAACCATTCCTAAATATAAAAAAAATACGTCGCAAAGCCATAAAAAGGCATTGGAAACCATTCCTAAATTTAAAAACAATCACGCCGTAAAAACCTCAGCAGGCACAGGAAGCCATTACTAAATATAAATTACGTCGTAAAACAATAGTAAGCACATGAAACCATTCTTAAATATAAATTACGTCGTAAAAACACAATGTCTGGGAAAGGATTTTTTTTTTTTTAAAAGAGGAAGAAGACGATATAGTTACAGTTTCTATACAGTTGTGGACACAAGATCGGAGACATCTATCGCAATATTTGCTAAAGTTAATGCATTTTATTTCGAATAGAAAATAGATACAGTCAAAAAGGTACTCCAAAGTTCGTCTGTAATTCCGGTGTAGTTATATCTCAACTGCAGCCCAGATCATGCTTATAACACGTGTGTTACGATTCTTCAAAGCTAAGATACATATACAACAACTTTGTTAATTTTTTTCTTCCTCTCAGAGTCATTAAAATGTTTTCAACACACTTGATACTTATTGATCGGCTTAAAATACAAGACGGAATAAATATGCAGCAAATCACTGTAACAACTAGAAATCTATTTCGCTGCCGAAATGCCCCCATTCGTATAGTTAAATACACAATTGTAGTATGAGTAATTGTGTTAACGAACCTGATGAGATGTAGGAATACTTTAGTGTACCCCATTCTCGTGGCGTTGGCGCTGCGTGACGGAGGAGTAGGCGGAACATTGGGGACAAGTGTGACGGCTATCAGTAGGAGGAGTGCTGTGATCCCAGTCTCTTAAAACACAATATATACTTGTACATTGTATATGGAAAACGCAAGTAATTATTTTTTTATTTGTCAGCTTTTTTCAATGAAAGTACGAAGCTAATAAAAACTATGTCGAATATTTATCAATCCGAGTCAATCTTCTTCGTGGAATGCTTTATCAGGGTTGAAATGTGTCGGCCCAAATCATGGGAAGATAGCAGTTATTCGCGAAGATCTTTTAGACTACACTATATCGATTGGTGGTTAGTTATCCTATGTATAATTTTAATGATGTTTTTATGTAGTATTGATGAAACTGTGCCCATGCAATTTATTGATTATGTTGTTCACATACGAACAATTTTACCCCTAACTTAATGGCCTGTTGCGTTGATAGCATAATATAGGAACATAAACTTTACATATCACATACTACACTGTTGTAAGAATCCATGATTAAAACACAATCATGCTTACCTATATAAATCAATGTCATTATCTCCTCTTCCATTATGTCTTTGTTCAATACTGAAATAAACAAGTATAACAGTAGGTTCAGGTAGCAGTAATAGGGTGGTATATAAACACGTCATGTAATCAAAATATTCGTAATCATGAAATTGAATTGAGATCAGACATATTTAGGTAAAATCATATGGTTATCATGTACAAAGGGTCTAATTTCTTGTGTGAAAACGTGACATTAAAGTTAGAAAACAATTAAAACAATGAAGAGCTCAGATTTTGTGTTTAAACTGAAATTACGAACAAAAGTTCTAAAGTGAAACATGGCTTTAAATTGATATAACATGAACTTTCTCAGACTATGGTTTGTATTTAAACTGGAATAACGTACGTTATAATGTCACAAGTGAAACAATACTTCAAATATAACAATGCATACCAACACTTGTCGTACTAGCATTAAATACTCCATAGGTGTGAGTAGGGCCTTGGTCACTTGGAATCGTGCTGTAACATATATTTATACAGTATGTAAGTCTGTTAAACTTTATATGTGACGTATTTTTTCAGTCTCACGAATCAAGATGAGCTTTTACTATGTTATTTATTACCAAAAGTTACCAACATTTTGAAAATTACAGTATTTTCAATGCTTACGCTTTAATTTTACTAATACATATACTGAAAAATCCAAAAATCATTTTATTAACATCTGTAGTGAAGTGAAATGAGTCCATGCGGTCGGTCCATGAAGCCAAATCGTGATCTACATTCATTGAACATTTTTATAGCGTTATTACTCATTGTAAAGTGATTTCTGCGGGTAACTTTCCATATAAACATACATAAGGTATAAAACAACAGTTTTAAAAGCGCATAATTTCTGCGTTGCAACTAACGTTTATCACACATCTGAAGTGATTTGAATGATTTTCACAGCTTTATTCATCAAACTTTATGGTTTTCAATAGATTGGCGAAGAAAAAATAACATGTCAAAATCTTCGCCCAGTTACGGCACATATAACTTTAACATACGAAACACAAGTAGCCGCTTCAAATACCTAATATAAATATCTAACAAATACAAGGCTATACAAGACTTTTGAAACATGCATATATGGTTGCAATAAAATCAACGGAAAATATTCAAATGCATCCTGTATGTCACAGGAACAAGAGAAAAGCTATAGACTGTAAGACTTATTTAATTGAAGTGATATTTCCTATTGAGGCTTTAATGACAGTATTACCTTTCAGTTGTATTTTGGTAGCCAGTTATCACCTGCCCAAACACAGGTGCCGATACCAGTAGCGGATCTGCAGGTGAGAAAAAGTTGAGATAAAGTTAGCAGAATCTAATTTATTGAAATGTTAAAATAATTCCACAACATAAAAAACATAACACTTATAGCATAGACCTGAAGAAATGGAATTTACACTAAGATAGATCCTGGGTGATACGATTTCATTGAGGTAACAACACTCAACAATATCGGGATATTTAGGGTGAAAGTTACTATCATTTTTTGTATGATTTCAAGTTAAAATTTGAGTATTGTTAGTAGTTGCTAGTAGCCGCTAGATGTATATCGAAGGAATGGGGGAGTTTGTCGTCTTTGTTCAAGAAAAGAAATTAGTAAAAGATTAGATTGAACATATTTGATGCAAAAGCATAATTAATCTTACTATATTAGTACTTACATATTAGGCATTGTTCAATTATATTTCAAGTTATTGTTAAAATATTTTTGTTGAAACTTACTGATGATATAAGCGATCCCGAGGCCGACATATGTACTCATCACTGCTATGGAAGTGGATGTGGCTCGTTCGTTGTGGGGGAACCATGCCACCGACATGGCGGCCGGTCCACTGTACCCGATCACGTTACCACAGCCGATAAACGTCTGTCCTAGGAGTGCAGGCCTGAATCAACATATCCATGTCGTGTTACAATCAGGTATCATCTAAATAGTATAGCTTTATAACAAGATTCGGTTAATATTCAGTAACAAATAAATCAACGTAGATAAATAAAGTAGCAATGTAGCATAGAAAGTATACTGGTAAACACACAGAGTTGAATTATTTTGAATCACTCTTTCTTTTTTTCAAAATGAATTTTGTAGTAAAATGTTAATCAATGATGCTTAATACAAAAGTTTAAATCAGAATTGATCAGAATCGCTATACATCGAACGTATAGAGTTCTGGTATATAGATGGGGTAGTATATCAGCTGTATTTTTCATTTCCATATGATAATGATTCATATATTGAAATACATGGGTAAACTATGGCGTGCACTTTTTGACTTTAGTCTTTGGATAATTGATTCCTTAGCTGTTTATATTTTTTGAAATGAAAAACAAAGTGTTTCGTAAAACATACTTTAAACTTTATACATTATTGTTTAAATTCCTTTTGAGAAACCCCGGTTATATGAAATTGACATTAATTAAAACAACATGTCATCACTATTTGCTCTATGACAGTAGATATGATTCCGGGAAGAAGTACAGAAATCCCGGTCATTGGAAACTGATTCATGTCATCACTATTTTCTCTATTTTATTAACTACGGTATATGATTCCGGAAATAAGACCAGAAATCAACATTTTCTCTATGTCATTAAAGGGACAATTCAGTGAGCTAAATCTGTTACATAACCACGAAGCAAAATATGACATGAATGTAATGTTCGACATTCCTCATGAAACATATAACAAGATATATTTACAAACTCCACGACGTTGTTAAGTATTTTGATTGATACCGTTGAAATTCCAAATCGCTGATCAATACGATTAAGCAGGTACAACATGTACGCTGTACCCATACCCAAGCAAAAATTAGCGACGTTAGACAAATGCAATACATAACCACTGAGGAGTTTATGAAATTATTTTTAAACAAGAATAAGGTAAACACACTACTGTAAGAGCAATATGAGTAGTTCTAGACAAAAATTCTTTACTACACTAGCAAGGGCCAGGATTCGGCATACAAGACATCCGACCACTATGTGTAATGGCGGACAGTAAGCGATTTTGAACATTTCACATACATTTCTCTACAGTGGGGTTTTCTGGCATATTACAGTTAAACCAACTAAATTAATTTCTATAAGAACTGGGTTTGTTTCCGAAATATGTACTCTTAGACAGCATTGTCCCTTTAACTACGGTAGGAATAAGTACAAAGTGGTATTTGCATTGTTGCCATGATAAACTCAGTGAAACAGATTCATATTATGTTATGAACAATCATTAGTCAATCCAATATGAATCTTCAAAAATGCTGAATATCTAATAATACCAAAATGCTCAAGTTCATATCGACAGATTTTGAAAATTAAATAAATGTTTGTATCAGTGTAATACACACCGATAGTCAGGATAGCTTTGAATAAAAATAAAATCATGACTGATTAACTAACAGGCAAGACCTGTTGGTATGTTTCTGACCTATCTACAGTTTACGTGAGTACCAACTATCCCCAGTCATTTCGGCAATGGGTATGTACACTTCTGTCCATTATGTAAACCAACACTGCTTCATCGTGGCAACAACATACAAATCAATAACTAGGACGTTTCTTTTCTCCCCTACTTTACAAGTAAATTTCAGTTTTTGGTAGGAAGATGTAACAGTTATACCAGGGTATGGACGATACAACGCCCATACGCTATATAATTGTATGACGTAAACACGTCTAATACATGTTATCAATAACTTGATAATATGGACGCATACCCAAATGGGATTTGATGGCTGCACGGCCAAAAATCTTCTAAAGATATAGAAGAAAAATAAATCGAATACATATACATGTATACGGACATCTCAATAATAGTGCAAAACTCTTTCACTTGGGTTTAGATATCCTTATCTACTTGACATACAAAGGAAAACAAATTTTGATCTCAAATCAAATTAACTTGAGATAAGTCATTAGTATACATACAAAATCAAATTAACTTGAGATAAGTCATTAGTATACATACTAAATCAAATTAACTTGAGATAATTCATTAGTATACATACTAAATCAAATTAACTTGAGATAATTCATTAGTATACATACTAAATCAAATTAACTTGAGATTAGTCATTAGTATACATACTAAATCGCCACTTCTCGCCATGAATTTTCGTAAAGTAGCAAAGACCACATTATTTTCAATAAGTATCAAAGACATCCCAAGGAAAATATGCATAACATTACTAGGACATAAGTGTAAAATCTAAGTACACCCAACATTGACAGCAGTTTCATTTCGCTAAATGCTTTTGTAAGACCAGGAAACATAATTAACAGCGCATTCATGAGGTCTTGGTATCACTTTTTTAAAAATGTGGATGCAAATTGCACTTTAAGGAATTATCGAGCAAACTGCTTGATTGTACCATTTCGTTTTCAAATCCAAATGGCGTATTTTATAAAAGATATATCTTGGTGCCAGTGCCATAATCACAAATCTCATGTAAGCGTCGACAATGTCAGATGTTTTCTAAGTGAATTCAATGTAGATGTATTTCGTGTTTGGTATCAATATGTATATTTCCAAGTAAATTCACGGTATTTTGTGTTTGGTATCAATGTGTATATTTCCAAGTAAATTCACTGTATTTTCTTTTTGGTATCAATAAGTATATTTCTAAGTAAATTCACCGTATTTCTTGTTTGATATTAATATGTATGTAAATTTTGTTTTTTCATTATTATTATCATTCGTTATCATTAACATTTGTTTCTTTAGGTTTAGGCACAAAGTTTAAAGTAAAGGAAAATTATATGAATTTTCATTTAATTTATAAACACTTTCGTCAGTTTACCTTTGTGTATATACATCAACCTTTTTCTCCAGATATCACCATCTTGTACACATATCCCTTTTATATACCATACATTATTACCAAATCGGCACATTTTACACATATTTCTTTAAATATCGATGCCTTTTAAATCTTAAATATATCAATGCCTTTTAAACCTTCAGATATTGGCGCCTTTTAAACCTTCAGATATTGGCGCCTTTTAAAACTTTTAATATTTGCTCTTTTTAAACCTTTAGATATTGGCACCTTTCAACCTTAATATATTGAAGTCTTTTAAACCTTTATATATTGTTGCCTTTTAAACCTTTATATAGTGGCGCCTTTTAAACCTTTAGATATTGGCGCCTTTTAAACCTTTTGACTTTGGAGCCTTTTAAAACTTTAGATATTGGCACCTTGTAATCCTGTAGGTAATGGCGCCTATAATTACTTCCGTTTAAGATATTGGCACCAATAAGATTTTCATTTAGATTATGCCATATATCACCTCAGCCAATAAATAGGTTTTTAGAATGACATCGTGCGCGCAGTCTACATACCACGTGGATGGTGTGAGGTTTATACAACAACGGAGTATGTACCCCACCAGCAAGAACGACGTACTGGATACCATACCAATGCGGATTCCTTGTAACAAAAGCGGACAGATTCAAGACACAATGTATACGGAAAATGAGGGCATTATAGATGATTTAGGTCTATTCTGATGGAGATACATGTGCAATCTGAACATAAAAACTAGAGAAATGCGATGCTTAGAACAGTGATGTATTCTAATAGACCTTTACTACAAAACAAAACCCTTTGATTTTAAAACTGGATATTTAAATGGGTAGCGACTTTCAGAAAAACACTTGAGAGAACCTTAATTATCATAGAAAAAATCGCAGTTAACTATAAATGTTGGAATATAACAATGGTCAATCAAAAAAGGAAACTGTTCTATAGATCTACTGGTTTATGCTATTGGTGGCAATAAAACACTTAAGTGGGACGGGGGTTTCGAGACACCAAACCACGTGGTAAAGTAAGATTTACCGTCTGTTCACCATCATGTGACTGTGACGTCATGTTTTTACGTGATGTCAGAATCACCAGAAGGTGGTACTAATCAATGGTGGATCGTACTTTACCCGTGTCATTTAGGTATCTCAAAACCCCATTTTTTATTCAAAGGTAAAATTCCGTGAAAATGTGGAAAAGACTATTTAAGAAAATGTTCTTACTTAATACTTAAATACTCGTAAAAATGGACAATAAAAAACGCGTATAGAAAAGGTTTTTACGCAATCGTAGAAACCCAAAAAGATGGACAATAGCAACCTTATAGACTTACCGAGTGTTCTAAATCAAGCCTTTAAATGATAAACACTAAACACCTATAGTTTAAGATACTACGACTTAAAGACCAACTACCTTTCTGAAAAAAATATTAAAGTTTCTTAAAAACCAATAATAACATAACAAAACTGATATCGATGGCCTATATACGATGACAACGCCAAACAAATGTATTCATTCACCAATACATTAGATTCTTTTTGCTTTTTTGCCGTCTGCAGTGATATTCAACTAAAGCGTTGTAATTAGGACGACAGCGGGAAATATAATACGACCCGTGTTATAGAAATTAACATTTGATATATGATACAAATACAGTTTGATAATATGTGTAGAATTAACGATAAGCTAATAACTTTTGCGACAAAACTGCCATCTCGTTTTACATTCCCATTTTAAAACTTCAAAGTTGTTTCGGATAGGTAGTTGCCCTTTGAATTTAGATATCTGTATTAAAGATGAAGAATAAAATGCTCCATAAAACCCTTACTTACCTTTGGTGTCAATGAAGTAACTCATTGGAATAATGCTCAGAAACATCCCTATCCTTCCGACATTGAGGATATCTGCTATAAAGGAGTCACCCCAGCCGAAGCTGTATTTGACCGACTCTGTAATGGGTCCCCATGTGTTCCAGCTACCTGTGATGAACATGCTGGATATACTGAAGTAACACAGAACCCACCAGCGACGGGCATAGACCCGAGGCTTGGTAGAGATTAAAGGTTTCACTTCTTCCATAGCAGCGCAACTTCAGTGTCAGAGGACAAAACCTACACAGGGAAATGAAACAATACACTGTGACAATATCAAATACTGCAGAATCGTAGAATATTTACCTTTTCCAGTAAATTAAATGGTGATGTACATATGAAAATAAAAGGAAAATATACCGAAGAAATAAATACGTTTTTATAAGAAAAACTAATGACATTTTCGTTTCTGAATAAACCGTATGCACTTTTTACTGACAGTGGTGCAATAGAGATATTACAAGAAGGCGAAAGTTACGATATATATTAGTAATATTAATAGACGTAAGTAAATATACACCACAAAGAATCTTTACCCTTCCTGAGTTAAACAGAGCGACTATAGTACTTACTGGATGTCGATGCGGCGTGACAATATCAAGAGACAACGACTGCAGTGATTTTATACCTACCCATTTACATATTACCTAGCAGGAATCAAGATATGGTCCCTGTTTTATGTATCACTGAACAGGATCAATCCAGTTGTTCGGCAGCAGCTGGAGAAAACCAGTTACAGCTGGTCAAGTTTACAGAACAAAGGCACGCACTCGGTAACGTCAGGGCCAAGGACAGGAGCATCATCATCATCATCGCATAAAAACGTGGTCTGAGACACGCAACTCCATGGATTTAAATGGTTTTATCTGCGTTGTTCGGCACATGTCCTCTCGGGCAGTTCATTTAATTCATGCGACCTCACGAAGTCACTCTGAAATCTACAAAATTATTAATATGTCTCTTTGTAACTCTCCTCTCGCCTGTCAGTTAGTGATTCACAGCATTGCAAACATCTATGGCTTTTATTGCGATTTCGTAGCATCACAAATCTGACATACTTTGCCATTTCCGATATTGGCAACACATCCTTTTGACACCTGAGGAGAATTGACGTCATCCTACCTTGGATTTTACCGCACGGTTAAAATCTTTTAGCAATACTCTGAATTCAATTGGTAATTTTTGTGCCTTATCAGATCATAAATAACTGCTTAATGACCATCTTTTGATATCAACAACTACAATCTCCATTCTCGTCACTCCACAGTACTTCAGGGTTTACTATCACTGACGTTACATCCAAGACACTCGAGGAGTTACTATAACTGACGTTATATCCTCGACACGACAGGGGTTACTATCGCTGATGTTATATCCATGACATTCCAGGGTTTCCAGGATGGACATTCAGTATAAGTTTTCGTTTTTTCTATACAAAACTTCCGACGTTGATTTCCATTGATACAAATTTCAATTTGTTTAACGCAGGATTTAAAAGTTTTTTTACGTTATGGAAAGGTAGCCAACCTAATTCGCAATACAAAATAGCAAGACAAGTTGTTTTTTATCCTCTCTTAAAATAGTTTTTACAATTTGAATGTACTTTCTCAACGCCTTAGTCTTAACGATAATCTCAGATTTCACTATCGTAGCCTAATACACTAGCTGTATAATGGTATCAAAATCTAACCAAAATGTTACAATATTGAAAAAATTATTCCGTGACATCTACATTCATTCACTATTTCCTTTTCGTTATTGTTACAGTACCATTTTTTTCATATTCTAAAAGAAAAAGAAAAGAAAAAAAGTGTGTTTTTTTTATCATTGTACTTCTTTTAAGCACTTGATAAAGAGTGTGGAGCACTTTACGATTCTGCTTAAAGAACAAAATCTTCTACGTACATAGGTAAAAATGCCTTCAAAAACTCTATTCTATATGAAAAAGAATTTGTTAAATTTGTTAACGAGGTTATTACCGACACAGAAAAATGGAATATTGTCTTCCTGTTCACTCGATACTCCAGGGGTTCCGATCACATAGGATCTCTACACTTCGTAAGTGATCCGAATCCCTGGAGTATCGATGATGAATTAGTGTGGGTATCTACCCTTGCGATTTGAACCCGCTCAACATGCACAGCTCATCAATGCCATAATGTCCTTCCTGATCTTCTATACGGATGTGAACGTTGGGTGAATGTAACACAGAAGTCCAACGAAATGCTGAACAAGAATTTCACGGAAGTGGATGTGTCGCCTGCACAGCATCACAAAAAATATTTATTTACAGTTGGAAATATTGTTAATAATTAGGTGAAGTTATCAAGTCCCGTAACTCTTGCAAATATTGATTGTTTTTGACCAGTTTCGAAGCCATCTAAGATCTCATTGATATAAAGCGATATACCAAATTTGATTGAAATCGGACAATAAATACTTAAGTTATCGAGCGGAAAACATGTTTTGACGATTTTAAAGTCCCGTAACTCTTGCAAATATTGACGGATTTTGACCATTATCGAACTCATCCGAGATCTCATTGATATAAACCAATATACCAAAGTAACTATCGGATCCAATAATATAGCTTAATTTATCCTATTTTACTAAATATTCCACATCGTACATTTCTATGCAACTGCATCGAACGTCTACTCCGCCATATTGTTCACTTTACATTCGGATTTCTTTTATTTTATCTCTAACACTATAAAAGAGTTCCGAGTTTAGTTACGTCTTCAATTTCTGTAATTGACCAATCAGAATTAGGGGCTGGAAAATGTTACTATAAAAGTTGTTAGGTATTTTCGAGCAGAAAAATATGACCTATAATACAAAGATTGGACGAGGCGAACAGGTGATTATAAGGGTTCTTGTATAAAGAACAATTGTAATAATTAATGAAACTCACTTTGTTAAAAAAAAAACTTTAGATCTGATCGCCTTTTTTATTCTCCAATCTTAAAGTTTTCTTGTATTATTAAGGTATAAATGCGGTACTCTCATATCCTCGGATTCGGTAAATATATAAAAATTATATATTTTGGAAATTTCGCCAAAATTCGCCAATATTCACCAACAGTGTCCATGTTATAGATATAAGATATACAGGTGTTTTCTTCCGTGTGAATTTATGTAAATCATAATCCTCAATAAAATTTATTATCAGAATATCAATTCTGATTGATCTTGGGTTATCTTTTGAGTAAAATTACACAATTTAAAACCAAGTATACCAAAAGCTATGACCAGACGGACACAGGACACGTCGAGCAAAGTTCTACAAACATAGTAACTGGAACGAAGAAGAGCAAACATGACACTTTTTTGAGTGAGGAATTTATATCTTCTTCAGAATGATTGTTTATATATTTTAAAATTAGTTCTTGTGGTACTGGTTTGGCAATGGCGTTTCTGTATTCAAAAGAATCATTTACTTTCCAGTAATATTTCATCGGAAATAGCTTAAGTATTAAACCAGAATTTACACGTTAATGTTCAATATGTAGAATAAATGATAACATGCAATGAATTGAATAAGGTGTAAGGTCATTGACATAAAAGCAGTCAACAAATTGAATAACATTTTCTGTTGCTAATCCATAGTCTATTTTACTAGGCTTGCCATTATGACTAAAGCAACTTGGCTGACCCATCGAATCACAAAATGTTCTTCCATTTAGTATTCTCAAATTAGATGATTTACAAAGGAATAGTAATTTATGACCGTGATCATTTACTTTAGATTTATCACAATTTGATATATTCATTTGTTCCCACTACCAATAACATGACTAGGTATATTCAAATGTTCATCAAGCTAATTAGTAACACATTTATCTGTTTCGTGTCCCGTACGTGCATTAAAATCACCTAACACAATACAGTGTCCACGCTTGGAATATTTTACAATATCATTTTCCAGTATACTAAGCGTGTCATCATCACATTTAACACTATATCCAGAGTTCACAGGAGCAACATACACTATACCTACAAATATATCATCATCTATATTAAATACACTTTTTGACAGTTTTAACCATTGTATATCATATGATGATTTGGATTGAAGTTTTACACCGTGTAACAATTCCCTTCGTATATATCATCATCCATATTAATTTTACTTTTGACAGTTTTAACCATTGCATATCATATGATGATTTGGATTGAAGTTTTACACTTGTAACAATTCCCTTCGTACGTGGACCGAGATTCCACCAAAACATCTATTGTTATTTTTACTCGAATATTTTGAAATACTTTATATCCATTCAATAGTATCTGTAGGTCCACAATGGGTTTCTACTAAACTTATAATATCAAAATCGAATAATGTTGAGTTCACATCACTAATATCTAGTTGACATGTCCTATTATTACCATTTTTCTAAAAAAAAATTACCATCAATATTCCAGAATCTAACTGATACCTTTTCGGAGTGTTCTACTTGATAAGACATTATTGCTATGTTTAAAACTCACCTATTTATTGACAGAAAGTACCATAAAAAGTTTTAAGATAAATTATATCACTATGAATATTATTTCAAGATATTTGACAAGGAAGTAATTCCAACCGTGTGGACAAAACAAAATTGTCAAATTTTCGAGGCGATTTGCCCCTTTATCAAGACACAAAAAACGAACACGATTACATAATAGGATACGAACAGTAAGGCGAGACAAAGTAGACAAATATTAAACTATACAGCGTAATTTACTCTTCGGCAAGTGGCAGCCGCAGGCCGGATCTACAAAAATGTAGCATTGATGTTCGGCAGAACGCTACAATATTAGCGGTGACTGGAAAGAGTGCCACATGTGACGTCCAATGTGTAGCGAAATTTATTTGTAGCGCTCATTTGTATATGATATTTTAATCGCCTTGCTCCCCGGTGTGTGCAAAAAATCCTAAATTTAGTCGCCTTTTACCGGGCAGCATATGCAAAGGATCAAAAAGCGTAGAAAAGAAGGAACAATGCTGAAAGTAGGGATTGATAATTGAAAAGCGAGTGATCAATAGATGTCAATTTGTAATCTATATATACATGTGCATTATACTTTCGTTAATGCCTTTGGGATAGCGGGTCTGTAGATAGGTAATCCAGAATCTCTCTCGATCGACGCTTGGTTTGTGCCCAGTAGGAACAGAGCTCAATTGCAATCACCTGCATGTCTTTCCAACTTTCCAACTGGGTAAGTTGAAATGTCTGGCAACCGGATAGTCAGGTTTTGTTGATTCTGACGTTGAGTGGACCATAAAATTCCCCAACGTATTGTATTGTGCATTTCCTACACGAGAGCAGGTAGATGACATTGCTGGATTTGCATGTCAGGTTCTGTCGGATGTTGAATGCTTTGTTGTTGATTGCACATTCAAATGTGTCTGTGGATGCTTTGTATGGACATATCATGCACCGTTTATTGTTGCTGTCTTTAATGAACCCGTTTGTGCAGCAGGAGCAAGAGGAGGAAGCTTGCTGTTCACTACAAGGTTTTTTACAAGTTTTGTTTGGTTGATGACTCGATGTTTTTCCAGTGGTTACTAAGGATAGACGGGAGATGCATTAAGTTAGGATGGAATGTTACGACACAGGGAACACGCTGAGTGGCAGTTCTGGTTTTGTAAATGTGAGATTGGTTATATCTAGGGCGCGGAACTTGTCGATTTCTTGGTCGATCACATGTGATTTGTATCCTCTAGAGAGAATGTGGCATTTCATCTCTTCGCACCGACGTTCCTCTGGTCATATTTGCTATGGATGTGGGTCAGATATACAATAAAGCTAAAAAGATGCATTAAGAGTTGAAATCTTGCAACACCACATCAGCAACTACAATTCTTATATCCAGGCTAACACCACACCTAAAGGCCTGCGTTTCAAGTGTTCACCCAATATTGGTGTTTTGTCCCAATCAGCCGCCATCCGTTTTGACAATATTAAACATAACTGTCATATGAAAATGCTACGTTTTCTACGAGATGCTTATCACCACAAACTATTTTCTGTCACCCTTGAGCTCAAACATCATCTAGATCAGCTTTCTGCTTCCACCACCGCACACCCTCGTAACATCTGTCTACAGAAGATACAACACTTCCAACATAAGAAGAGAGAGTCACTCAGACACACCCAAAAGAAAAAAATTACAACGTGACGGAGTAGCATCTATACCATTCACGGAACACATCAAATCTAACGCTACAAAGACACACAGAAATAACCTAGTAAACAGCCATCTAATACACGCAACACAGCCGTCAACCTGTCTGACCATCATCTCACTAATGCAGAAACTGCTCTTCTGATTAAACCTAAATTTTTGCCCGATTCCCAAAGATGTTAACGATGCCAAACTCTTTGATGACATGGAAAAGTTCTATAGGTGTCTCAGATAACGTGTGCATTTTGCCAGTGATGATGACCCAGATGATATTTATTATAGACCATCAGCTCCACCTCCTGTTGAACTCCCGCCAATCCCTTTAAGAAAAAGAGGACTTGGAACCCACCACCCAGTCGAGAGCCCGCCCTTGAGGCATACATCAAGGCAGTTGCAGTTATGGAGGAAGATGTTGCTCACAATGATCGTGCCCAGATCAGTAAAGACAACCTATCTACATCAGAACGCCGAGCACTTCATTAACCACAACAAAATGCTGAAATTGTCATCAAACAAGCCACAGATAAAGGCATGACAGTTGTAATAATGAATAGGAGAGCCTATATTACAGAAGCAAACCGCCAGCTCTCTAACGCACAATCCTACCAGAAACCTGGCAACCCGGACAGGCCGATCATCAACTCTATAGGCCACCCTACCGAAAAGATATCTAAGTTTATTGATTTCCATTTACGCCCAATTGTTGAAAATCTATCATCTTATCTAAAAGATACTACTGATTACTTGAATAAAACGCCATCCAATGACCTACCAAATGGAACTCTGTAAGTTACGATGGATGTTGTCTCTCTCTACAGCAACATCCCGCACGCGGACGGCATTGCTGCCTGTCTAACCATCCGTCGACCCAGAGTTTAGTAGATCTTCTTAAACTTGTTCTCACCCTTAACAACTTCACGTTTAATGACGACAACTACTTGCAAATCAGTGGTACAGCTATGGGCACCAAGATGGCTCCTTCGTATGCCAATGTATTCATGGGACACCTAGAACCTGACATCTTAACATCAGCCCCAATCAAACCTTTCAGCTGGCTCAGATTCATTGATGTTATTCAAATCAAATGGACCTCCAACCGACAGTCTCTCGATGAATTTATTGAACATGCCAACATATTCAACAATGCCATCAAATTCACTGCCGATATATCATCAGATACCAATATATTTCTAGACACTAGATCCACCTTAGTCGAAGGTGCCATTAGTTCTGACTCGTTTTCCAAATCTACTGATTCTCATCTATACCTCCGTCACACCAGTTGTCATCCCTCGCATACCATCAGAAGCATTTACAAGATTTAAGCATCCGACGAATAGTGTCCGACATTACCACCTTCGAACGCCAGTGCGAAGAGATGAAATTCCACATTTTCTCTAGAGGATACAAATCACATTTGATCGACCAAGAAATTGACAAGTCAGCGCCCTAGAGCCAATCTTCTCCTTTACAAAACCAAATCTGCCACTCAACGTGTTCCCTGTTTGGTAACATTCCATCCTAACTTACCACATTTCCCTTCTATCCTTAGGAACCACTGGAAAATCATCGAGTCATCAACCAAACTTACGCGTATTTTCCTAGAGCCACCGCTACTAGCTTACCGCAGACCAAAATAAATGAAAAAGACCTTGCTGCACAAACGGGTTCATTCAAGACATACAACAGTTATCTGTGCATGATGTGTCTATATACAGCATCCATAGACACATTTGAATGTGCAATCAACAACAAAGCATACAACATCCGACAGAACCTGACATGCAAATCCTGCAATGTCATCTACCTGCTCTCGTGTAGGAAATGCGCAATGCAATACGTTGGGGAAACCGGCGGTCCACTCAACGTCAGAATCAACAATCACCGCTGGTCTATCAAACAGAACGAACCTGACTATCCGGTTGTCAGACATTTCAACTCACCCAGTTGGAAAGTTGGAAAGACATGCAGGTGATTGCAATTGAGCATTGTTCTTACTGGGCATAAACCAAGCGTCGATCGATCGAGAGATTCTGGAATACTTATCTACAGACCCGCTATTCCAAAGACATTAACGAACGTTTAATACACATGTACATGTATATATAGATTACAAATTGACATCTATTGATCGCTCGCTTTTCAATTATTTATCCCAACTTCAGTTGTCTCCGTACATGCTAGTCCTTACTCCACTTTTGTTTTGTTACGTTCAATTGTCTCCGTACATGCTAGTCCTTTCTCAACTTTTGTTTTGTTACGTTCAATTGTCTCGGTACATGCTAGTCCTTACTCTACTTTTGTTTTGTTACGTTCAGTTGTCTCGGTACATGCTAGTCCTTACTCCACTTTTGTTTTGTTACGTTCAGTTGTCTCCGTACATGCTAGTCCTTACTCCACTTTTGTTTTGTTACGTTCAGTTGTCTCGGTACATGCTAGTCCTTACTCCACTTTTGTTTTGTTACGTTCAGTTGTCTCGTACATGCTAGTCCTTACTCAACTTTTGTTTTGTTACGTTCAGTTGTCTCGGTACATGCTAGTCCTTACTCCACTTTTGTTTTGTTACGTTCAATTCTCTCGGTACATGCTAGTCCTTATATTTACTCCACTTTTGTTTTATTGCGTTCAGGTGTCTCGGTACAAGCTGGTCCTTACTCCACTTTTTGTTTTGTTGTGTTCAGTTGTCTCGGTACATGCTAGTCCTTACTCCACTTTTGTTTTGTTACGTTCAGTTGTCTCCGGTACATGCTAGTCCTTACTCCACTTTTGTTTTGTTACGTTCAGTTGTCTCCGTACATGCTAGTCCTTACTCCACTTTTGTTTTGTTACGTTCAGTTGTCTCCGTACATGCTAGTCCTTACTCCACTTTTGTTTTGTTACGTTCAGTTGTCTCGATACATGCTAGTCCTTACTCACTTTTTCAGTTTCCGACTTAGTTTTCCACTTTTGTTTTGTTACGTTCAATTCTCTCGGTACATGCTAGTCCTTATATTTACTCCACTTTTGTTTTATTGCGTCAGGTGTCTCGGTACAAGCTGGTCCTTACTCCACTTTTGTTTTTTTATTTTCAGTTGTCTCGGTACATGCTAGTCCTTATCCACTTTTGTTTTGTTACGTTCAGTTGTCTCCGGTACATGCTAGTCCTTACTCCACTTTTGTTTTGTTACGTTCAGTTGTCTCCGGTACATGCTAGTCCTTACTCCACTTTTTGTTTTGTTACGTTCAGTTGTCTCCGTACATGCTAGTCCTTACTCACTTTTTGTTTGTTCGTTCAGTTGTCCCGGTACATCTAGTCCTTACTCCACTTTTGTTTTTGTTACGTTCAGTTGTCTCGGTACATGCTAGTCCTTACTCCACTTTTGTTTTGTTACGTTCAGTTGTCTCGGTACATGCTTAGTCCTTACTCCACTTTTGTTTTGTTACGTTCAGTTGTCTCTCGGTACATGCTAGTCCTTACTCCACTTTTGTTTTGTTAGTAGGTTCGTACAGAGTTGTCTCGTACATGCTAGTCCTTACTCCACTTTTGTTTTGTTACGTTCAGTTGTCTCGGTACATGCTAGTCCTTACTCCACTTTTGTTTTGTTACGTTCAGTTGTCTCCGTACATGCTAGTCCTTACTCCACTTTTGTTTTGTTACGTTCAGTTGTCTCGTACATGTTAGTCCTTACTCCACTTTTGTTTTGTTACGTTCAGTGTCTCGTACATGTAGTCCTTACCCTTTTGTTTGTTACGTTCAGTGTCTCGTACATCTAGTCCTTACTCACTTTTGTTTTGTTTACGTTCAGTTGTCTCGGTACATGTAGGTCCTTACTCCACTTTTGTTTTGTTACGTTCAGTTGTTCGTATCTCGGTACATGTTAGTCCTTACTCCACTTTTGTTTTGTTACGTTCAGTTGTCTCGGTACATGCTAGTCCTTACTCCACTTTTGTTTTGTTGTTTCAGTTGTCTCGGTACATGCTAGTCCTTACTCCACTTTTGTTTTGTTGGTTCAGTTGTCTCGGTACAAGCTAGTCCTTACTCCACTTTTGTTTTGTTACGTTCAGTTGTCTCCGTACATGCTAGTCCTTACTCCACTTTTGTTTTGTTACGTTCAGTTGTCTCCGTACATGTTAGTCCTTACTCCACTTTTGTTTTTGTTCGTACGTTTCAGTTTTGTCTCCGTACATTTGTTTTTCGTTCAGTCCGGTACAGCTACTCCACTTTTGTTTTGTTGTGTTCAGTTGTCTCGGTACATGCTAGTCCTTACTCCACTTTTGTTTTGTTACGTTCAGTTGTCTCGGTACATGTTAGTCCTTACTCCACTTTTGTTTTGTTACGTTCAGTTGTCTCGGTACATGCTAGTCCTTACTCCACTTTTGTTTTGTTACGTTCAGTTGTCTCTCATGGTACACTGTTTGTTCTTACTACATATCCTTATCCACTTTTGTTTTGTTACGTTCAGTTGTCTCGTACATGTACTAGTCCTTACTCCACTTTTGTTTTGTTGCGTTCAGTTGTCTCGTACATGCTAGTCCTTACTCCACTTTTGTTTTGTTACGTTCAGTTGTCTCGGTACATGTTCCTTACTCACTTTTGTTTTTGTTATTTGTTCGTCGTTTCTAACATGCTAGTCCTTACTCCACTTTTGTTTTGTTACGTTCAGTTGTCTCGGTACATCTAGTCCTTACTACATGCTAGTCCTTACTCCACTTTTGTTTTGTTACGTTCAATTCTCTCGGTACATGCTAGTCCTTATATTTACTCCACTTTTGTTTTATTGCGTTCAGGTGTCTCGGTACAAGCTGGTCCTTACTCCACTTTTGTTTTGTTGTGTTCAGTTGTCTCGGTACATGTTAGTCCTTACTCCACTTTTGTTTTGTTACGTTCAGTTGTCTCCGTACATGCTAGTCCTTACTCCACTTTTGTTTTGTTACGTTCAGTTGTCTCGGTACATGCTAGTCCTTACTCCACTTTTGTTTTGTTACGTTCAGTTGTCTCGGTACATGCTAGTCCTTACTCCACTTTTGTTTTGTTACGTTCAGTTCATTGTCTCGGTACATGCTAGTCCTTACTCCACTTTTTTTTTTGTATGCTAGTTCAGTTCTTCGTCCGTACTCCACTTTGTTTTGTTCGTTCAGTCTCGTACAGCTACCTTACTCCACTTTTGTTTTGTTACGTTCAGTTGTCTCGTACATGTAGTCCTTACTCCACTTTTGTTTTGTTACGTTCAGTTGTCTCGTACATGTAGTCCTTACTCCACTTTTGTTTTGTTACCAGTGTCTCGGTACATGTAGTCCTTACTCCACTTTTGTTTTGTTACGTTCAGTTGTCTCGGTACATGCTAGTCCTTACTCCACTTTTGTTTTGTTACGTTACAGTTGTCTCGGTACATGCTAGTCCTTACTCCACTTTTGTTTTGTTACGTTCAGTTGTCTCGGTACATGCTAGTCCTTACTCCACTTTTGTTTTGTTACGTTCAGTTGTCTCGGTACATGCTAGTCCTTACTCCACTTTTGTTTTGTTGCGTTCAGTTGTCTCGGTACATGCTAGTCCTTACTCCACTTTTGTTTTGTTACGTTCAGTTGTCTCGGTACATGCTAGTCCTTACTCCACTTTTGTTTTGTTACGTTCAGTTGTTGTCTCGTACATGCTAGTCCTTACTCCACTTTTGTTTTGTTACGTTCAGTTGTCTCGGTACATGCTAGTCCTTACTCCACTTTTGTTTTGTTGTGTTCAGTTGTCTCGGTACATACTAGTCCTTACTCCACTTTTGTTTTGTTACGTTCAGTTGTCTCCGTACATGTTAGTCCTTACTCCACTTTTGTTTTGTTACGTTCAGTTGTCTCGGTACATGTTAGTCCTTACTCAACTTTTGTTTTGTTACGTTCAGTTGTCTCGGTACATGCTAGTCCTTACTCCACTTTTGTTTTGTTACGTTCAGTTGTCTCGGTACATGCTAGTCCTTACTCCACTTTTGTTTTGTTACGTTCAGTGTCTCGGTACATGGCTTAGTCCTCTTCCTTACTCCACTTTTGTTTTGTTACGTTCAGTTGTCTCGGTACATGTTAGTCCTTACTCCACTTTTGTTTTGTTACGTTCAGTTGTCTCGGTACATGCTAGTCCTTACTCCACTTTTGTTTTGTTACGTTCAGTTGTCTCGGTACATGCTAGTCCTTACTCCACTTTTGTTTTGTTACGTTCAGTTGTCTCCGTACATACTAGTCCTTACTCCACTTTTGTTTTGTTGTGTTCAGTTGTCTCGGTACAAGCTGGTCCTTACGTTCAGTGTCTCGTACAAGCTGTCCTTACTCCACTTTTGTTTTGTTACGTTCAGTTGTCTCGGTACATGCTAGTCCTTACTCCACTTTTGTTTTGTTACGTTCAGTTGTCTCGGTACATGCTAGTCCTTACTCCACTTTTGTTTTGTTACGTTCAGTTGTCTCCGTACATGCTAGTCCTTACTCCACTTTTGTTTTGTTACGTTCAGTTGTCTCGGTACAGCTTCCTTACTCCACTTTTGTTTTGTTACGTTCAGTTGTCTCCGTACATCTAGTCCTTACTCCACTTTTGTTTTGTTACGTTCAGTTGTCTCGTACATGCTAGTCCTTACTCCACTTTTGTTTTGTTACGTTCAGTTGTCTCGGTACATGCTAGTCCTTACCCACTTTTTTTGTTCGTTCAGTTGTCTCGGTACATGTAGTCCTTACTCCACTTTTGTTTTGTTACGTTCAGTTGTCTCGGTACATGCTAGTCCTTACTCCACTTTTGTTTTGTTACGTTCAGTTGTCTCCGGTACAAGTCTGGTCATCTTACTCCACTTTTGTTTTGTTACGTTCAGTTGTCTCGGTACATGTACAGTCCTCCTTACTCCACTTTTGTTTTGTTTGTTCAGTTGTCTCGGTACATGTTAGTCCTTACTCCACTTTTGTTTTGTTACGTTCAGTTGTCTCGGTACATGCTAGTCCTTACTCCACTTTTGTTTTGTTACGTTCAGTTGTCTCGGTACATGTTAGTCCTTACTCCACTTTTGTTTTGTTACGTTCAGTTGTCTCGGTACATGCTAGTCCTTACTCCCACTTTTGTTTTGTTACGTTCAGTTGTCTCCGTACATGCTAGTCCTTACTCCACTTTTGTTTTGTTGTTCAGTTGTCTCGGTACATGTTAGTCCTTACTCCACTTTTGTTTTGTTACGTTCAGTTGTCTCGTACATGCTAGTCCTTACTCCACTTTTGTTTTGTTACGTTCAGTTGTCTCGTACATGCTTCATTACTCCACTTTTGTTTTGTTACGTTCAGTTGTCTCCGTACATGCTAGTCCTTACTCCACTTTTGTTTTGTTACGTTCAGTTGTCTCCGTACATGTAGTCCTTACTCCACTTTTGTTTTGTTACGTTCAGTTGTCTCGGTACATGCTAGTCCTTACTCCACTTTTGTTTTGTTACGTTCAGTTGTCTCCGTACATACTAGTCCTTACTCCACTTTTGTTTTGTTACGTTCAGTTGTCTCGGTACATGTTAGTCCTTACTCCACTTTTGTTTTGTTACGTTCAGTTGTCTCGGTACATGTTAGTCCTTACTCCACTTTTGTTTTGTTACGTTCAGTTGTCTCGGTACATGTTAGTCCTTACTCCACTTTTGTTTTGTTACGTTCAGTTGTCTCCGTACATACTAGTCCTTACTCCACTTTTGTTTTGTTACGTTCAGTTGTCTCCGTACATGTTAGTCCTTACTCCACTTTTGTTTTGTTACGTTCAGTTGTCTCGGTACATGCTAGTCCTTACTCCACTTTTGTTTTGTTACGTCATGTCTCGTACATCTTCCGTACTGTTCAGTTGTCTCCGTACATGTTAGTCCTTACTCCACTTTTGTTTTGTTACGTTCAGTTGTCTCGGTACATGTTAGTCCTTACTCCACTTTTGTTTTGTTACGTTCAGTTGTCTCCGTACATACTAGTCCTTACTCCACTTTTGTTTTGTTGCGTTCAGTTGTCTCGGTACATGCTAGTCCTTACTCCACTTTTGTTTTGTTACGTTCAATTGTCTCGGTACATGGTAGTCCAAATTCCACTTTTGTTTTGTTACGTTCAGTTGTCTCGGTACATGCTAGTCCTTACTCCACTTTTGTTTTGTTACGTTCAGTTGTCTCCGTACATGCTAGTCCTTACCCCACTTTTGTTTTGTTTTTAGCTCTACGTGAAATAATCATGATAGAACTACTTAATTTGTTACAATGCTTGTATTATCGTTTCCATCATAACATAGGACTATAATTTCCAATATAGTCTGAAAATTCCACAATATTTCACTATATTGCACCTCTAAAAATCCAGTATTAAGAGGAACATATATCCATTCTGCCAAATTCATACTGCATTTCCAATTCAGACTGCATTTATGTCTGTTAATAGTGCTTACCATAAGTAAAGAAACTTTAAATAAAATTCTAATATTTTGAAAAATATTAATGAATCTGTTTCAGTACTTTCAGTTCTTCGATTTTTTCTGTCTTCGATTTCCGAAATGTCACAGGAATTTTCTGCTGCGACCGCCATTTCGGAACAGTTGCCTGATTTGCTACGATCGCTAATTCTTCTTTTACTATATCCCTGACTCGTGTAGAATCACACTTTTTGTTGAGTTCCTCTTCTATCTTCTCTATCGTTTCTGCAAATTCTTCAAGTTTTTCCCTACACCTCTATTCCACAGGGACCTAGCACGACTTTTTTAACCAACAGTATACATATTTATATAATTATAGTATCAAGGGTATGAACTCGGCGGTCGAGAAAAACGTACCTATGTTTTAAAAACCGTGTTTTAAGCCCACCATCATCAGATGGTGTGCTACTCAAATCGCCTTTCGTCCGCGGTCCGTCGTCCGTCCGTCCGTCCGTCCGTTAAAATTTTTTGTTACCACTATTTCTCAAAAAGTACTGAAGGGATTGCATTTTGGGACCGATCGGTCAACAAGATGGCCGCCAGGCAGCCTTCTTGGATTTTGATAGTTAAAGTTTCTTGCCACTATTTCTTATCAAGTACTGAAGGGATCTTTCTCAAATTTCATATGTAGGTTTCCCTAGGACCCTAGTTGTGAATATTGCATTTTGGAACCGATCTGTCAACAAATCTTGGATTTTGATAGCTGAAGTTTGTTACCGCTATTTATAAGAAAGTTCTGAAGGGATCTTTCTCAAATTTCATTTATAGGTTCCACAAGGACCTTAGTTGTGTGTATTGCATTTTGGGACTGATCAGTCAACAAAATGGGCAATTAGCCGCCATCTTGGATTTTGATAGTTAGAGTTTGTTACCGCTATTTCTCAGAAAGTACTGAAGGAATCTGTCTCAAATTTCATATATAGGTTCCCCTAGTGCATTTTGGAACCGATCGGTCAACAAGATGATGGCCGAAAGGACGCCATCTTTGATTTTGACCATTGAAGATTGTTACCGCTATTTCTCAGAAAGTACTGAAGGGATCTGTCTCAAATTTCATATGCAAGTTCCCCTATGTCTCTGGTTATGCATATTGTACCTTGGAACCGATCGTTTAACAAAGTAGCCGCCAGGCAGTCATCTTGGATTTTGATAGTTGAAGTTTTTTACCGCTATTTCACAGAAAGTGCTGAATGGATCTTTCTCAAATTTCATATGTAGGTTTCCCTATGACCCTTATTTTGTATGTTGCATTTTCGGACCAATCGGTCAACAAGATGGCCGCCAGGCAGCCATCTTGTATTTTGATAATTAAAGTTTAATACTACTATTTCTTAGAAAGTTTTGAAGGGATCTTTTTTCAAATTTCATCAATAGGTTCCCCTAGTATCCTAGTTGTGCAAATTGCATTTTGGGACTGTTAAGTCAACAAGATGGGCGACAAGCCATCATCTTCGATTTTGACCGTTGAAGTTTGTTACCGCTATTTCTCAGAAAGTACTGAAGGGATCTGTTTAAAATTTTATATGTAGGCTTCCCTAGGGCACTTGTTGTGCAAATGTCATTTTTGGACCGATCGGTCAACAAGATGGCCGACAGGACGCCATCTTGAATTTTGACCATTGAAGTTTGTTATCGCTATTACTCAGAAATTACTGAAGGGATCTGTCTCAAATTTTATGTACAGGTTTCCCTAGGTTCCTGGTTATGCATATTGCATTTTGGTACCGATCGATGAACCAGATGGTCGACAGGACGCCATCTTGGATTTATACAAAGTTTGTTACTGCTATATCTCAGAAATTACAGGAGGAATATGTTTCAAAATACATTTGCAGGTTCCCCTAGGGGTCTAGTTGTGCATATTGCATTTTGGGACCGATCTGTCAACAAGATGGCCGCCAGGCAACCATCTTGGATTTTGATAGCTAAAGTTTGTTACCACTTTTTCTAAGAAAGTGCTGAAGAGATCTATCTCAAATTTCATGAGATGGTTCCCTTAGATACCTGGTTATGCATATTGCATTTTGAGGACCGATCGGTCTACAAGATGGCCGCCAGGCAGCCATCTTGGATTTTGATAGCTAAAGTTTGTTTTCCGCTATTTCTCAGAAAGTACTGAATGGATCTTTCTCAAATTTCATATGTAGGTTTCCCTAGGTCCCTGGTTATGCATATTGCATTTTGGTACCATTCAGTGAACAAGATGGCCGACAGGAGGTCATCTTGGATTTTGACTATTGAAGTTTGTTACTGTTATATATCTCAGCAAGTACTCAAAGGATCTTTCTCAAATTTCATAATAGTAATATGACGGGCGCCAAGATCCCTCTGGGATCTCTTGTTTAAATACCAAAACTCCATTTTAATACGATGGTGCTCACTTACTTTAACCATGACCGCCATGCTCATTTTTTTTCTCGGAATGCTATGATTTTTACCGATTTTTCATCTGGATCTCTTAAAAGTCTAAAATGGTTTTCGGACACTCTGTTGGGTCCATAGTTATATAAACTGTAACTAATTCTCAGATCCCTGTAGGTTTTATTTGTTATCTCTGTGGTAGAGTTATTTGTAGGCTTAATTTTCTGTCCATTGCACAAACACAATATTATTTTGAAAATGAAACATCGGGAAATTTTGCAAATATCATGAAATGAAAATAAAGAGAGTTATCTATATCATAAGTATACCAAACTTGGTGAAAATCTATCTATATATGAGGTCAGGAACTTTCAGAGAAAAAAAGTAAAAAATACATGGAAAATGTGTAGAAAAAACAAAAGTAACTACCGAATACTTATGTCCCATGACTGAATGATGATTTGGCTGCTAAGCGGCATATAATTATATAGCAGCCACGTGCACTACTCTAAACAGAAAAAAATATTTGGCGGCCACCAGATACTTATATAGCAATCTATTGTTTTCTGCCGCCATATACTTATATGATATTTGATAGCCGTCAAATAAAACATCTTTGTAAGTGGCGTAGGAAGATGAAACGTAATGGGGGGGGGGGGGGGCAAAGGTCCTCAATATTTCGTAACACACACTCCCCCCCCCCCCATCCTCGCACGCCCCGCATCATTACATATAATCCTTGTAAACATCTATAGATAATTGCGTCGCTAACAGGAAATTAATGAAAACGCAAATTAGCGTGCGAGTTTTGGGAGTCCTTGGTATCCCCTGGTAAAATATTACGATTTAAAATGACTGAGATGAATTTTACAATGTATTTTGATGATTTTTCTAGCGCCGAAGTCGCGAGTTTTTTGTGTTTGGGGGATCGGGTGGTCTCCCCGGGAAAAAATGAACGATTTTGAATAGCAGAGATAAGTTTTATGATGCATTTTGTTGAATCTATGAGCGCCGAAGGCGTGAGATTTTTGTGTTTTTTTCTCGGGGGTCTCCCCCGGGAAAAATAATACGATTTAGAATGGTTGAGATGAGTTTTACGATGCATTTTGATGAATTTGCGAGCGCCGTAGGCGCGATAATTTGGTTTTTGTGGGGTCCGGGGGTCTCCCCTCGAGAATTTTTTTTTTTTATTTTTTTTAATTTTCTTATTATTCAAATCTTTTTGTTGTTACAATTATCAACATGTGGTCATGATGTTTTCATTAATATATAAGCAGTCACTGTACATATACACTGCATCCAAAAATCAATTTCTATTAACATAGTTTGTACATACCAACTTTTAACGAGGTCTTTTCCATATTGTCAATATAATCAAATACCATCAAAAAATGTAGATACAAAATTCCATTTTGGGCTTCTTTCTTCTCTTTTCTTTACTGGATACGAATTCAAGTCGAAATCTTCAATTTTTTGTAGAAAAATATATAGGTTTTCCACTCTTCAACTGAAGGAATTTTTTATTTCAATTTACAATGATATATATAATACTTCAATGATAAAATCAAAAAATTCAGTTGATCCTCAAAACAGTTGTCTACAATGCCAAAGACCATTATAGTCGGGTCTCCATATAACCCTACATCATAATTTTTCTTCAGTAAAAACATAAAGGATGACCATATTGACTGTGAATGGCAACATTCCCAAAATAAGTGCATTTGTGTTTCTCTACAATCTTTACAAAAAGTACACCTTTCTGTTTCACTCAGTTTAAATTGCATTAGTTTAGTGTTGATATATATATTATTTTATGGAGAAATTTGAATTGAAAGTTCTGAATTTTTATGTCATCTGTGACATTCTGAGGTATGGGAAAAAATTTCTGCCAAACTTCTTTGGGAATGTTGACATTCAAAGTTTCTTGCCATGAATTTTGAATTTTATATGGAGGTTCGAGTATAAATATACTTTGTAACTTTATCATTCTTTTTTAAATATTTGATAAACATGTTTTGTTTTTACTCATTTTCAGGATTCTGTTGAAGCACTATATTCTTCCATCGCAATGGTATTGTAACAAAATAGGCCTAGTGGCCTGTGGTTTGGGCATATATCCGATCAGGTATAGGATCGAGGTGTTCCAGTTTACATTTAAGATACAGTTTTTAAGATGTAACAAAACAGGTTAGTGGCCTGTGGTTAGGGCATATACCCGATCAGGGATCGAGTCGAGGTGTTCCAGTTTACATAGACGATACTGTGCGGTAGGGAATATTTGAAGATTCTGACATAAATAGCGCTAGGACGTAGCGTGGCGGTTTTATGCTGTGGACATAGAAATATAAATGCTGAAGATTGTTTGTTATTCATTGAGTTATTGCATTGTATGAATTAATTGTTAAGATGCGAGAGTGATTGAAATAATGTACAAGTGCATCACGTCACGATCTCGATCTTTCCGTCAATACACAAACTAGTTAGACGTAGTGTGTGGAATGTGTTCGATATAAGATTAAGTAATCGACATTACATGTAAATCAATGAATGTACAAACCCATGTGTTAGTTATCTCGCTGAGATACCGTCGATTTCATTGTTAGACGACTTTATTTAGCTGTAAATGTCGTTGTTGTCATTCATGTGTTCGTCGCTGACAACTTGTTGTCAAAATGACGTAGTCGGCGTTTCGAGTGTATTCGTTGTAGTAATATTGTAAAGAATGTCTGTTATTATACTTAGATCGTTTTATTATTTATGAAAATTTGTGTATTTGATTTAGGTACAGATGCATTGTATACGATGTGTATTATCATAGTATCTGAGGGATTATATTATAGTTCCTTCGCGTAAAGACTCGGGTGTGAGACAGGCCAACCTAGGCTTTCAGCCAATCAGCGGGCGGCCTAGCCTCGCCCGAGGCCCAAAGGTTATAAATAAGGGTGAGCACAGGGCCTCGTCACTTCTGTTTCACCGGTACCAGCGAGCGGTCACTACGCTCTCGCAGGATAATAGCGCCAGACTAAATTGGTTACTTTTTAAGTTAGGATTAGACACTCACATGTTTTTAAGAGTACGCCTCTTAGGCCTCCCTGATTGGAAATGAATTCTGGCTGCTAGTCTTTGTATTCTTTCAAGTTTGTCAATGTCTTTTTGATATATGGGTCCCAAATTATTGCACCATACTCAAGGATGGAGCGCACCAGTGAAATATATGTTATTTTTTTGCACGTAGTTGGGCAGTGTTTCAGGTTCCGTTTTAGAAAGCCTAATGTGGAGCTAGCTTTTTTTGCTATTTTTGTTATATGAGTGTCCCATTTCAAATCGTCCGAAACAGTAGTTGTCTAAGTATTTATTTTTCCTTTTATGTTCATGATGTAGCACTTTTTTTTGCATTAAATTTCAATCTCCCCGATTGTTTTGCCCATTGTTCCCAATTTGTGTTTGGTCATCCTGAGAAATAATTGTTGGTCAGGGTATTTGTTGATTTTCTTCGTTTATCAGTAGACAGTCAATCTGCATAAGAAAGAGTCGTACTATTGAACTATCACATTCAGGTATAATAGATCATTGTATGTGGACAGAGAAAACGAATAAGCGGTCCGTGTACTGTTCCATGAGTGTATCTCCAGAATCAACCAGTGGCTTCTCGAGAGAATTCTACTTCCAAGGGCTACTCTCATCTGTCGCTGTGTCAGCGAATGTTTGAAGTTAGCAACTTTTGTAGAATTCCTAAGTATGCCGTCAAGGTTCTGCTTGTGTAAGGAGTTTTTGGTGTGGTACAGGTGGTCAATTGCCTATTGAAAAGTCGAAGGATTGTGCTAGATCGACTTGTTTGTTTTTTATCGTATGATTTTTATGAGGTCGTCCATTGTGACTGCAAGTTGTGTTTCACAGGAAAATCCAGAACGAAATCCATGGTTGAGCGATGTTAAGATGATGTGATGCTCTAGATGGTTAAGCATGTGTTTACATATAATGTGCTCTAGCAGCTTGCATGGTACCGATGTTAATGATACTGGTTTTTTTAAATATGGAATTCTTTCTGCTCGCATGTCGTTCTCCCTTTTTAAAATGGCTGATGATGTATTTTGCGCACAACCAATCTGTTCGGTAATTGTCCAGTATTTAGGGAGCTTTGAAATTATTGCTGATAGTCCGGGTGAAATTTGTACAGCACATTCCTTAAGTATTCTATTTGAGATGTTGTCGGGTCCAGGTGCTTTTGCTGGATTCACTTTGCGTAATAGCTTGGTAAGGCCATCTGTTCTGATTGTTATATTTCCAATATGAGATTTTGCTGTTTTGGTTGTTGATGGCATGGTATGTCCTTGATCTTCTTTAGTGAACACGGATTTGAATTGATTCAACAAAATTTCGGCCTTGTCCTTGCTGTCAGTTTTAAGTGTGCCTTTGTGTTTGAGTGGTGAAACACCGATGTTGTCTTTGCTTCTTTGATTTTATGTATTTCCAGAATGGTTTTGTTGTTATTGTTTTCCAGGCCTTCTATTATAGTTTGGTTGATGTAATTCCACTCTGCTTTCCGAAGTTGCCTCTTGCATTCTTTTTGAACATGTCTGTAGTTGTCCCATTTATTTGTTTTTTTCTGGCCTTGGTGTATAATCGTTGTTTACGTTTTAGCCATTTTTTTGTGTTGTGATTTATCCAGGGATTACTGTTTTTTTCCGCGTATTGTCTTCGATGGTATAAATTTGTTGATGCTATCGTTTAGCTCTGTTTTAAAAATGTCCCATAGTTCTTGTGTTTGGGTCCCGTTTTGGAATTGGTCTTGGATTTTCCGCGATAGGTCTTCTAGCGCTTTATGTAAGTTTGTCCAGTCTGCTTTCCCATACAGATACCTTTTGCGTGGCTTTTGGTGTTGATAATGAGGTTTAGTGTCCGAGTCAGGGACAATCATTGCATGGTCTGAAATTCCTGGAATGTTTGTTGAAGATTTGATTAAGGTTGGATTTGTGGTGAATATAAGGTCTAGGAGGTTGTTTTCCCTAGTTGGTTCTTCATGCACTTGTGTCAAATGTGCCGCTGTGGTTATTTCTATCAGAGTTGTTTGTACCTCTTTATCTTGTGCCATTTGATTGATGGTAAGTGAGTCCCAATTGATATCTGGACAGTTAAAATCTCCACAAAGAAAAATATTATTGATTTTAGAATGAGAAATTTGATGTAGTGATTTCTCCAATTCTTTCATGTCGCGATTTTTCCGGTGGGGCATGTAGAAGGATCCAATCAATAAAGGTTTGTTCTTTTTCAGTTTTATTTTAGCCCATACTATTTCACAGTCCGTGACGAATTCTACAGCCTCCTCAGACACTAAGCTGTTATGTACTAGTATAAACACTCCTCCTCCTGTTGTACTCCTATCATTTCTATTTATAGAAATATTGTAAAGAATGTCTGTTATTATACTTAGATCGTTTTATTATTTATGAAAATTTGTGTATTTGATTTAGGTACAGATGCATTGTATACGATGTGTATTATCATAGTATCTGAGGGATTATATTATAGTTCCTTCGCGTAAAGACTCGGGTGTGAGACAGGCCAACCTAGGCTTTCAGCCAATCAGCGGGCGGCCTAGCCTCGCCCGAGGCCCAAAGGTTATAAATAAGGGTGAGCACAGGGCCTCGTCACTTCTGTTTCACCGGTACCAGCGAGCGGCGGTCACTACGCTCTCGCAGGATAATAGCGCCAGACTAAATTGGTTACTTTTTAAGTTAGGATTAGACACTCACATGTTTTAAGAGTACGCCTCTTAGCCTCTATGAGTTGTCTAAGTATTTATTTCTGGGATTATTTGGTTATAGGATATGAAACTCATAAGTTTCAAGAGTGCGGCTCTTAGCCTCTATGAGTTATCATTATATATATGTATTTTATGACAAGCTTAGGAAAGACTCTCATAAGTTTCAAGAGTGCGGCTCTTAGCCTCTGTGAGATGTCAGTAGTCGATTTCTCAGGAAAGACTCATAAGTTTCAAGAGTACGGCTCTTAGCCTCTGTGAGATTACTGGAATTATGGAGATTATCCATTCTTATTTAACACATGTTATGACTTTCTCAGTTATATAATAGGCCTATATTCCTTAACTTTTATTACTGGCTTGAGTCTTTTATTATACTGGATTATTTCCGGATAAGCAATCGTAGAGACTTGAAGTCTTAACCTACGGATCATACAAAATATAAGGTTAGACAGAAACTGCGACCTGGGTGCTGGGTACTACCAGCACGCTACCAAGGAATACTCAGGAATACCGCATCCGGGTCCGGTTTTTGTCACCGTATTGAATTGATTACTCCATAGAACTCAATAAAATTAGTTCCCAAATTATATTTTTCACATATTTTTTTCAAAAGTCAAGAAAACATTATTTTCTACTAAATCCCTAATGAAAAAAAATCCTTTTTCACACCGGGTTTGTTAATAAAAAAATTGTTATCAATCTAAAAGATGCTCCACCGCCGACAAAGCATAAATGACATTGGTATATATATGCCTAATTAACACACAAAAAATAACATGAAATAATTTATTTCGCCTTTGGTGCATGCGCAATCATTACTTCATTCCATATAAGATATAGTGCCACGGAATTTTTTCGGGATGCAATTAATTATTTTTCATTTTTTTAACTTTAAGTAAAATTAAAAGCTCAAACTTTTCAATGGTGGTAATGGTGTAAAGTAAGTAATTTTTGTAACTGAAGAAAATACCAAATCGTCTGCTCCTGCTTTTGATAGTGAAAAAATACCATTTGTCAGCGGTGGAGCATCTTTTACAGAATTATTCAACCATAATGGTTGTGATGAAACCATGGCTGGAGTTGTGGGAGGATCATCACCATTTAACTCTGCCCATGTCATGAATATTTCTTTCCATAACCGATTTAAATATTTACTAACTTCTAAAATCCCTTCTTTTTTTTAGTCCGAATACCTTGTCTCCTACAAATGATTCAGTACTATCTAAAATTAATGTCTTCCACGGAGAACAGTTCAATGGGTCTAACAATTTTTTAATCCAGCACATTTTCAAAGCATGACAAAAGGTTGAAACATGAGGTACACGTATGCCTCCATCATTAAAATCGCCATACATGACATTACGTTTAACTTTATCTATCTTGCCATCCCAAATAAATTCAAAAACTTCCTTAATACTGATATCCTAGCTGTCCCTCTCTACTATTATTTTTGTAAAACAAGGCACGGCCAGATTTACCACTCCCGTCTTAGAATGCTTTGCCGTGCTCTAAACTCTCATCTATATCATCGTAATCTTGTAGTTAGTCCTCGCTGCTCGTGTAACCAATCTGACGAAACTTCTGAACATTTTCAATTTCCAAATATTTTATTGACAAAAAGATGTTAGTGTCAATTGGATTAGACATCAGGCATAGCCTATCTTAGTCTTGAATATATGTTTCATCTGAACATTTCCTTCTCCGTTGTCTAAATTACCAACAAACAAGAATGGTATGTTTCAGAAACCTACCCCATGACTATGATATTAACACTTTACTCTATGGTAACCCCAATACTCAAGTAGGTATATATGCAAGACCACACACTTATATTTACATATGCCTCTATATAGTCAACGGGAGGGGAGTTGCGTTCAAATTAGCGTAAACGCAACGACGTATGAATACAAACCCAAAGTAGGATCGGACTATTTCTAGTTCACGCTTTGGTAAGATTTTGCGTCATATGATAATCTAAATAAACTATAATTACTTAATTTACATTTTACCTTTTCACATGACATGACAGATTTGCTTTGAATTAATAATAAACTAAAAAACGATTTCGGTCTTCTATTTGTCTCAAGACTGATCCTTAGGCGGCACAGACAATAACATGCTCGTCATTAGCCTACTCGGTTGACTTACTGTATGAAGTGTAAACAAAGTTTCCTCGTTATCGGATTCAAAATAATAATAAAGAGTTGTTATTAGATCCAATTAAAATGTATTTGACATCAAAAAAGAATATGTGTTCAAGCATTGTAACGGTAATAAACAACAAAAAGAATCGCTGGTCGGGTCTACAACCGGGGGCTTTCCTCAGGAATGTTCAAGGAATTCCATAGTTAAGTCAGTCACACACACAGGGACCTGGCACGAAAATTTTTTAACCAATAGTATACATATATATATTTATAGTATCAAGGGTATGAACTCGGCGGTCGAGAAAAACGGACCTATTTTTTTAAACTATGATTATTTTAATAAATGGGTTATATACAACATTGACGGATATCTTACCTTAAAGAGAAATAATTTATCTTTCCATTGAGTGCTTGATGAACAAAATTGGCCAAGTATTGACGAAGTTATGGCTTGATGAATCGGGAAATTTACGAAAAATATGCTAGGTAGACATTTCCCTGTCCGGTCGAAATGTCGTCTCGGCTCTAATGGGTACCTAAAAAACCAAGCCAAAATCACAAAATCTACGCTTGTGGTGGCAAACAGTACCCATAACTGTGTTCATCCACAATCTCCTTTGGAGGTGTCATGACCCGTACTTTGTAGAAACTCCATTTAAACATCGTGTAGCTCACTTACTTTAACCGTCACCGCCATGTTCATTTGTTTTTCGGAACGCTTCTCGACTTTACATATCGTGACTACATTATGCAAATTATGTAATGTTGTGCTTGAAGGTTAACTCGAGAAGCGTTCCGAAAAACAAATGAACATGGTGGTGACGGTTAAAATAATTTTGTTCATCAAGCACTCAATGGAAAGATAAATTATTTCTTTTTAAGGTAAGATATCCGTCAATACTGTATATAACCCATTTATTAAAATAATCATGGTTTTAAAAAAATAGGTCCGTTTTTCTCGACTGCCGAGTTCATACCCTTGATACTATAATATATATATATGTATACTGTTAGTTTAAAAAAATCGTGCCAGGTCCCTGTGGTCACACACCACGCAAACACTTGTCTATCATCCGTACAATAAAATAAAAGTCGTGACTATGAAGAATTTAGTCTATATCACGTACGTAGACCGAAACATACATTAGAAACATTCAGCAGCTCAACAGTCATACCATTTGATCAACAGACTATTTCACAGTTACTTTCCTCGGTTGAAAATCAAATATGGCGGCTCGCTCCACTTCGAACCGCATCACTACCTTGACAACAATACCGGTAGTCGCTCCGCCTCGGTTATCTCAATTTTTATTCGAAATGGACATTATTGATACATTATCAAATTGAAAAAAAAAATATAATTTAAAAATAATAAAAGGTGTCATAGTTATATTTCAAATCAAACTGCAGCTATAACACTCAACAATCGGAACTATATCTTCGGTCATCCTGACTACCCAATCTCTATGTGTTTTTCTAACGAATCAGAAAGCACGAGTTTATTGTGCGGACGAATATATTCACGAGTGCGCGGAGCGCACGAGTGAATATATACGTTCGCGCAATAAATGAGTGCTTTCTGATTCGTTAGAAAAACAGTGGCGTCGCTAGCAGGAATTTAATGTGCACGCAAAGTGGAGTCCGAGCACCGAAGGCGCGAGAAAATGTTTTTTTTTGAGGGGTCAGGGGGGAACCCCCGCCCCCCCCCCCCCCCCCCCTTGGAAAAAAAGATGAGTTTTACGATGCATTTTTATGATTTTAAAGCGTTCTTAACGTAGTAATTTTGCGAAGAAAAAATAACACTGAAACAGATTAATTCATATTGCAGATTGAAAATTACCCATATTAAGAAATCATTATTGTAAATGTCACTGAAGGCGCGAGAATTTTTTGTGTTTTGGGGGGTCCCAAGTCAACAATATTTTTTTGAGAATTGATTGTTGTGCACGCAGTTGCGTTTTTGTGTCAATGGTAGCTACGCCAAAGATTGGATAAAAAATGGGCAAAGCTAAACTTTTTATAACAGTTACTTTTCCAATGTATGTAATATTTCTAAATGACCAATCATTTAAAAGCCTCTTAACAGAATTAAGCTTCTCGAAAAAATTGTCATGGAAAATATTTTCTAATTGAAGATTGTACGAAATTCCTAGCAATTTAAATTTTCCTTGGTGATTCCACCTTCAGTTTCTTTCCGGAAGTATTTCCTCGCCACAACCCCTTTTCGCCCCAATCCATATTTCTTGGGTTTTTTCAATATTCATCTTAAGACCTGACCCATAACCAAAATCTTGTAAAATATCAAATACAACATTCAATGAGGTTGGATCCTTTAATACTGTAAAGGAAGTGTCATCTGCAAATTGATTGATTAAATATTCAGAATCATTTATTTTGATAATATAATATCAGTTGCACTTAAAAGTTCTACACATAGAATGGAAATGTATGGACTGATAGGATCGCCCTGCCTAAATCTACGTGATATTTTAAAAAATTCGGAACAATGTCCATTATTTGCCACACAACATGAATTCTCGTTATAAAAACTTTTAATCCAATTTATAAAGGAAGGACCAAAACCATAAAAAGAATAAATTTTGAAGAAAAAATTAAATTCCAAAGAATCAAAGACTTTTTCATGTTTGGCCCCCCCGCTTCCTACGCCCCTGTTCGTTACTCTGAAACATATTTTTCTATATGAGCCTAATCTTTCTTCAGTACACCTCGACCATCGTGATTCACACTGAACCACTTAATAAAATAACTGCAGCTTACAATAAACAGTAGTATAATAAGACAACTAGGCCTAAGACAGTGAATAATTCTGTTGTCTTATACCCAAACAGATGTACTCGACCGCATGGCACCCATGTATAAGCGCAAGAGCTAAAAATAGATATATATATATATCCATTCTAACCTAGTTATCACATATAGCGGAAAAGCCGGTACACACGTGGCAACCCACTCACACATGGAAACGTGAAACCGGCAGCCATATTTGAATCACAGGTCAGCTTTTGCACACGACACTTCAAAGTTCGACACTGAAGGTAATTACGTTAGATACATATGTAGATATGTAATGTTATTGATAATGCTATAGATAGATATAAAGCATGTATTAATACGTTTGTATGCCACTATATAGCGACTGTTACACGTTTGATAGAGTCGGGAGCTGTGGTCCACCACGTGCTTTTCGTTGCAACAATTCTTACGTGTTTAGTTTTAAATATATATGTATATATATATGCATGTAACTTTGTTGATGTTGCTGGCAGCCTTACGTTATCTCTGTTTTTCAGTTATCAAAGTTAATTATAATATCAACTTAGGCCTACAAATATAGCTCAGTATAACTCTATATTAGCCTAGGTACGGTTTAGAAATAAAAAACTAATTTATAAATGCACGTGTTCTGTGTATTTTTATTTCATACTAAATGACATGAATTGACATGAATTTCTGTCATATTGCATATTGAAATGGTCAAACAATCTTGTAAACACATTTTTATGTAATGGTATTATTTTGTCAACTATGTAAATAATGAAATAACACGTGATAAATACACACATGTCAATGTCTAGAAACACATTTAATACATTTGTTGTAATGGGTACGTGAGAAATAAACATGTGCATGGAATTCCTCCGAATGGACGATTCACTCGTATATCACGTGTTTTCCTGATTATTGGCTGCATGTCATATCTAAGGCCTACATCTAACATAAACTAGCTATACAGCATACAGCTTGATATATAGTGCACCAACCCACCATAGCTACTGTTATATCACCCTCTCAGTGATATCTGTTCCGCTACAGCAGAAGCTACACCATCCCCTAACTCTCACCCCACCTAGCATGCTCTAACCCCCATCCCACTAAACTAACCATCTGACATCCTAGATGCAGGACAGTGTGTTGGCTATATAGATTTTCCATTGTTGTTATTTATATACCACTTGGGCAATTTGTCATAAGAGTTCCGAATGACATATGTTCAGGACACTCTTGGGTCGTGAACCAGTCGCCTTATTTAAATCACATTTTCAGCCTTTGCACACGACACGTTTTGAATAAGGTAGATCACATGACACAAATATAACTTGAAATATTTTAAAGTGAAATCAGTTTTAGCGTTTCTGTCTTATGATAGTGTAGTTCACAATTTTTATAGTATTATTCCAATTTTATATAATTAAAACTCAAAACCAATTAATTAGTTTTAAATTATCTAGACAGTTTACAATTCATCTTTATTAGATAAACAGATCAATGATTTATAAGAGAAAAATACGTCCTTGGTGACATGAAAGGCAAATATATAAAATACAAGTCAGTAATTAATACCTTGCTGTGTAGCTGCAATATTGTAGCTTAAAAGACTTTTTAACAGAAAATGGTGTGGTATAGTAGGCCGGGTACGTATATTCGTTCTACTTGCTGTGCAGAGAATATCCACAATGGTTCAGAATAAGACAGAGAGACGATGATAAACATTTTCTGTGGAAAGCTATACATCCAACACAATTTTAATATACCGAAAGCAATTAAATTTTACTCTGTCTTCTGACTGTTGAAATAGAAAGAAAATGGATAAAGACATGTATTGTTTGGCAGTAAAAATAGATATTTTGCATTTCTATAATAATTGTATATTGTGCAGTTGAACAAAATTCAGTCGATCAATAGCTCCAAATAGGTCTCATTGATGCGTAACATTTATTAAGCAATCTGCATTATGTAAATTATGACAAACATGAAAAATACGATGGCTGACAGTGATGGTCACTTCAGTACACGCACATTAGTAAAATGTGTTCCTAACCGGCCTCAAGTCTTAAAGAAAATCAACAGTCACTTCAGTACGCGCACATTAGTTAAATGTGCCCCTAACCGGCCTCAAGTCTTACAGATAGTTGACAGTCACTTCAGTACACGCACGTTAGGCCGAAAAATGTCTGTTTAGGGTTACATTGGCAAAATGAATTGGGTCAGTCGGTCGGGAGGATTTTAAGGTCATTTGACCCGAAGGGTCAGGATGACCTATTGTCATCATGCAACGTCCGTCGTCGTGCGCCGTGTGTAAACTTTTCATTCAAAAGACTTTTTCTCAATAACCGAAAGGCCCAAGGTACTGATATTTGGCCTGTAGCATGCTGTGATGAAGGACTACCAAGTTTGTTAAAATGAATGACATTGACCTTCATTCAATGTCACAGGGGTCAAAAGGCTTTAATCTTTATACAACTTCTTCTCAAGACCCAGAAGGCTCAAGGTACTGATATTGGGCCTGCAGCATGCTGGCATGAAGGGCTACCAAGTTTGTTCAAAAGAATGACCTTGACCTTCATTCAAGGTCACAGGGGTGAAATAGGCTAAAATCTTTTAAACAACTTCTTGTCAATAACTAAGAGGCCTAGAGACCTAATATTTGGCCCGTGACATGCTTGGATGAAGGGCTATCAAGTTTGTTCAAATGAATGTCCTCGATCTTCATTCAAGGTCACGGGGGTCAAATAGGCTTAAATCTTTAAACAACTTCTTCTTAATAACCAAGAGGCCTAGGGAACTGATATTGGGCCTGTGACATGTTGGGATGAAGAGCTACATATTTTGTTCAAATGAATGACCTCGATCTTCATTCAAGGTCACGGGGGTCAAATAGGCTTAAATCTTTAAATGACTTTTTCTTGATAACCAAGAGGCCTAGGGACCTGATATTAGGCCTGTTACATGCTGGGATGAAGCGCTATAAAGAATGTAAAAATGAATGACCTTGACCTTCATTCAAGGTCAAAAGGGTCAAATAGGCTTAAATCTTTAAAACTTTATCTTTAAAATCAAGAGGCCTAGGGACCTTATATTAGGCCTGTTACATGCTAGGATGAAGTGCTATCAAGTTTGTTGAAATGAATGACCTTGAACTTCATTCAAGGTCACAGGGGTCAAATAGGATCAAATCTTTAAACGACTTCTTCTTAATAACCAGGACGCCTAGTGACCTGATATTAGGTCAGTGACTTGTTGGGATGAAGGGCTACAAAGTTTGTTGAAATGAATGACCTTGGCTTTCATTCAATGTCATAGGGGTCAAATAGGCTAAAATCTTTTAATTACTTCTTCTTAATAACGTTACCAAAAGGCCTAGGGACCTGATATTGGGTCTGTTGCATGCTGGGAAATAAGGGCCACCAAGTTTGTTCAAATGAATGACTTTGACCTTCATTCAAGGTCACAGGGGTCAACTAGGCTAAAATCCTTTAGACAACTTCTTGTCAATAACTACAAGAGGCCTAGAGACCTGATATTGGGCCCGGAGTCAAATAGGCTTAAATCTTTAAATGACTTCTTCTCAAGAACCAAAAGGCCCAGGGTACCGATATTGGGCATGTAACATGCTGGGATGAAGGGCTACCAAGTTTGTTAAAATGAATGACCTTGACCTTCATTCAAGGTCACAAGGGTCAAAAAGGCTTAAATCTTTAAACAACTTCATCTTTAAAATCAAGAGGCCTAGGGACCTGATATTAGGCCTGTGACATGTTAGGATGAAGACTACACATTTTGTTCAAATGAATGACTTTGACTTTCAGTCAAGGTCACAAGGGTCAAATCGGCTGAAATATTTCAAATGACTTCTTCATAACCAAAAGGCCTAGAGACCTGATATTGGGCCTGTGGCATGCTGGGATCAAGGGCAACCAAGTTTGTTCAAATGAATGACCTTATCTTTCATTCAAGGTCACAGGGGTCAAAAAGGCTTAAATCTTGAAAATATTTCTTCTTAATAACCAAAAGGCCTAGGGACCTGATATTAGGCCTGTTACATGCCGGGATGAAGGGCAATCAAGTTTGTTCAAATGAATGACCTTGACTTTCATTCAAGGTCACAGGGGTCAAATAGGCTATAATTTTGAAATGACTTCTTCTTAATAACCAAGAGACATATGGACCTGATATTGGGCCTGTGGCATGCTGGGATGAAGGGCTACAAAGTTTGTTCAAATCAATGACCTTGACCTTCATTCAGGGTCACAGGGGTCATATAGGCTTAAATTTGTAACCAAATTCTTCTCAATAACCAAGAGGCAAAGGGGCCTCTAACGTGCTTGGGCATGATATAAAATTCTCATTCACTCTCCTATTTGTATATATATAAATATATATAAAGTATGAACCATGCATGATTAACATATAGCAGGTGAGCCATTCAGGCCCATTGGGCTCTTGGTTTTTTAACAAATCGGTGCCTAACAAAGCTTTGCGTTGTGTTTGTGTGTTACCATATCTACATTATTGACCATGATGTAATCCTGCTCTGACAGTTGTCGTAGTTGTCCGTTGTGCGTAATAATTTCAACGAAACAAATTTATTTTTGACCAGAATTGTACAGTACCAAGAAAAATAATATGGTCATGGTCTTTGGTATACTGGGGTGAAGGGCTATCAGGATTTTTACCTACCAATATCAGATGGTGGACTATTCAAATCACCTTTCGTCTGTAGTTTGTCCTTCCATCATTTCATTAACAATTGTTATCACTATTTCTCATTAAATTCTGAAGGAATCTTTCATATGTAACTTAGGTTTCCCTATTACCGTATTTGTGCATATATATTGCATTTAGTGGCCGGTCGGTTAACAAGATCTTGGATTTTGATAGTTGACTGCTATTTCTTAGAAAGTACTGTTCAAAGGGATTTGTCTCATATTTTAAATTTAGGTTCTCCTAGGACCCTAGTGATGCAGACAGGTACATGTAGTCACTTCATTCACCAAGCAAATTGTTTTTAAAATACAAAAAGAAGTTTGCGGTATTATTTGGGTGCATAATAAATGTATGAAATGTATGCTAAAAAATCATTTTTTCAGCCAAATTCTATTGCACTGTATTTTTTAGGCAATCTGACCCGAAGGGTCAAAATGACCTATTGTTATCATGCATTGTCCGTCGTCGTACGCTGTGCACCATGCGTAAACTTTTCATTCAAATGACTTCTTTTCAATAATCGAAAGGCCCAGGGTACTGATATTGGTCATGTGGCTTGCTTGGATGAAGGACTACCAAGTTCGTTCAAATGCTAAAAAGGCTAAAATCTTTAAACAACTTCTTCTCAAAGAACCAAAAGCCCCAGGGTACTCATATTGAGCCTGCAGCATGATGGGATGCAGTTCTACCAAGTTTGTTCAAATGAAGGACCTTGACCTTCATTTAAGGTCACAGGGGTCAAATAGGCTAAAGTCTTTAAATAACTAAGAGGCCTAGGGACCTGATATTGTGCTTGTGACATGATGGAATGAATTGCTACTAAGTTTGTTCAAAAGAATGACTTTGACCTTCGTTCAAGGTCACAGGGGTCAAATAGACTAAAATCTTAAAACGACTTATGAATAACTAAGAGGCCTAGAGACCTGATATTGGGCCTGTGACATGCTTGGACGAATGGCTACAAAGTTTGTTCAAGTGAATTACCTTGACCTTCATTCAAGGTCACAGGGTCAAATAGGCTAATATCTGTAAATTACTATAAATAACTAAGAGGCGGCTAGAGACCTGATATTGGGCCTGTTGCATGCTTGGACGAATGGCTACTGAAACCAGGTGGTGTATTGGTTGAAAAGTTGACCCCGTTACACTACCAAGTTTGTTTAAGTGAATGACCTTGACTTTCATTCAAAGTTACAGGGGTTAGATAGGCTAAAATCTTTAAACGACTTCTTGTGAATAACTAAGAGGCCTAAGAGTCTGGATATTGGATTTGTAGCATGGTGGGGATCATAGGACCTTTATTCATGTTCTAATTTATCAAATATATCATAACCTGAACTTCTTTTATCAAAAGAGTTTTTTGTATTGCCTTAATTATTTTCCACTACTATATTCTTTGAGGTGTTGTATTGTGCCAATAGTCAGATGACCGTTCAAGCCCATGGGCCTCTTTTCCAATTAATGGCCTTTACCTTTGTACAAAGTCAATGTTACCAAATACGATATTTAAGTTGGAATATTCAAAAGACTTCTTATCATTTAGTAAGAGTCACAGAGAACTGGAAATGTCTATGTTTTATGCAAGGATAAAGAACATACAAATAAAAGTATTCAAACAGATGACATTGACTTTAATTTAATGTCATAGGGGTAAATACTGATGGTATTTAGGGCTAAAAAAATTATGCAGATTCCTTGACCACACACAGTACTTTAACCAATGTCTTCTTGCATGTTTTTCTGAACACAGATATAATAAAATATTTGGTGGATAGTATGTTTTTCTGAACACAGACTTGATATGATATTTGGTGGATAGTATGTTTTTCTGAACACAGACTTGATATGATATTTGGTGGATAGCATGTTTTTCTGAACACAGACTTGATATAATATTTGGTGTATAGCATGTTTTTTCTGAACACAGACCTAATAAAATATTTGGTGAATAGTGTGTTTTTCTGAACACAGACTTGATATAATATTTGGTGGATAGTATGTTTTTCTGAACACAGACCTGATATAATATTTGGTGGATAGTATGTTTTTCTGAACACAGACTTGATCTAATATTTGGTGGATAGTATGTTTTTCTGAACACAGACTTGATATAATATTTGTTGGATAGCATGTTTTTCTGAACACAGACTTGATATAATATTTGGTGGATAGTATGTTTTTCTGAACACAGACCTGATATAATATTTGGTGGACAGTATGTTTTTCTGAACACAGACTTGATATAATATTTGGTGGATAGTATGTTTTTCTGAACACAGACTTGATATAATATTTGGTGGATAGTATGTTTTTTCTGAACACATACCTGATATAATATTTGGTGGATAGCATGTTTTTCTGAACACAGACCTGATATAATATTTGGTGGATAGTATGTTTTTCTGAACACAGACTTGATATAATATTTGGTGGATAGCATGTTTTTCTGAACACAGACCTGATATAATATTTGGTGGATAGTATGTTTTTCTGAACACAGACCTGATATAATATTTGTTGGATAGCATGTTTTTCTGAACACAGACCTGATATAATATTTGGTGGATAGTATGTTTGTCTGAACACAGACTTGATATAATATTTGGTGGATAGCATGTTTTTCTGAACACAGACTTGATATAATATTTGGTGGATAGCATGTTTTTCTGAACACAGACCTGATATAATATTTGGTGGATAGTATGTTTTTCTGAACACAGACCTGATATAATATTTGTTGGATAGCATGTTTTTCTGAACACAGACTTGATATAATATTTGTTGGATAGCATGTTTTTCTGAACACAGACTTGATATAATATTTGGTGGATAGTATGGTTTTCTGAACACAGACTTGATATAAAATTTGTTGGATAGCATGTTTTTCTGAACACAGACCTGATATAATATTTGGTAGATAGCATGTTTTTCTGAACACAGACCTGATATAATATTTGGTGGATAGTATGTTTTTCTGAACACAGACTTGATATAATATTTGTTGGATAGCATGTTTTTTCTGAACACAGACTTGATATAATATTTGGTGGATAGTATGTTTTTCTGAACACAGACCTGATATAATATTTGGTGGATAGCATGTTTTTCTGAACACAGACCTGATATAATATTTGGTGGATAGTATGTTTTTCTGAACACAGACTTGATATAATATTTGGTGGATAGTATGTTTTTCTGAACACAGACTTGATATAATATTTGGTGGATAGTATGTTTTTCTGAACACAGACTTGATATAATATTTGGTGGATAGTATGTTTTTCTGAACACAGACTTGATATAATATTTGGTGGATAGTATGTTTTTCTGAACACAGACTTGATATAATATTTGGTGGATAGCATGTTTTTCTGAACACAGACTTGATATAATATTTGGTGGATAGTATGTTTTTCTGAACACAGACCTGATATAATATTTGGTGGATAGTATGTTTTCTTGAGGTTGACCGATTTTGTTACAGCTTTAACATATTGCTTTTTAATTGCAATGTATTGTGAAGTGATTTCCTTACATCGACTTATAGACCCTAGACCTGATATGAAATCAGTAGCATGTATAAAAATGTCTAATACTTTGGTCCTACATTATCTACATGTACATATTGAGACATCAAAGGTTGGCGGAGCAAAATGATATTTGCCTATTTAAATACTTTGATGAACTGTACTTTCACTAACTATTGTGTTTTTTGTTTTAAGAGTTAAGTAATCCATTGATATACGGTAATACAAAAATATCTTTTCAGGTAATTATTGAAGGACTGGAGCCCAGCAGTATGTGTTCCAAGCTTAACAAGTGTTGTAAGCTTTGTATAATCTGCATAACGCTCACTTGTCTACCAACTGTCCATACCAATGATAAATCAAACCAACAATCAGCAAAGTATACAGAAACTCCACACAATTTGATACCAAACAATAGTGTGCAACTGACACCTGATGGCCACACGAGAATGTCCAAAGAAGAAATGATAAGGGCACGAGACTTCTACTTACAGGATTTAGTGGAGAGATTTGGTAGTAATGGTTTGATAAACTTTGATGGCATCATTAACTTGTTGGAGAGTCTTGGGATCAGCCGCCAAAGTAGACTACTGGAAAACCAACCTGTAAAACACCAGCACTATGTAACTGGTAGTCATGCTGTTCATAGTCAGGATGCTGTGTATGGAAAACATCTCCTTAATTCTGACAACGACACAAATCATCTGGACTCAAACCATGACAATCATCCTCATCCTGACACAAATCATGAAGATAATGAAAATCACCATAATCATACAGACAGCCATGATCATACAAGTGACCTTGGTGATGATACAAGAAAACGTCGATCGAGTGAAACTACCTCTTTAACGTCAAGTGCTGATAAGTCAACAAATGATAAAGAAAAGGTAAACCTTTTAGTGTTTTCTATTATAATGCATATGCACCTCATCACCCAATTTACAAATATGTAGCTTGAGCTTTTAAAATACGAGTTACTTTATTTTAAAGATACTTTAACCGTTTTTCAACACAGAAAATGTATATTAGGCATATGGTTTTATTTACGGCATAGTGAACATTTAAATAAAAAATACAATGCCGGTTATAATGACATATTTTACCATGGTAAAACAACATCCTAAAATTGCTCACCTTTACTTATTTCTCCCAAGTATCAAGACATACTAGTCTTTAAAGCCTTGAATTGGATTTATAAGCTTTCATCTTGGGTGATACTATTTCTATACCAGTGTGAGGACCTATTCAGTGACTTCCATATCCACGAAGGCGAGACCATAGATACCGAGGATCTGCTCCAGGTGTGTCCAGGGATACTCTCCACCCTCTCCCGAGCCAAGTGTCGAGAAGGCAACAGTGAAGAAAGTCCAGTTCAGCAGCGCTTTTCAGTAACATTTAGTGAAATACCACCCGCAGGTAAAAACTACATGCAAAGTAATAAACATAACAGTTTGTGCATTTTATTACAACGTGGAGAAATATCTAATCCATACATGTCCTACTAAATTTACAGTTTTGTATATTGTGTTGTATTTTGACTTTCAGTATGGGGATATTCGACAACTTAAGCATTGATGTCACTATTTTTATTTTCATCAGGGTATGAAAAAAAAATTAAAAGAATTGGCAAGTCAGAAAGTCAGATATAGTATGAAAAGAAAGAAATAATCATATGTTAAGCTGTGCTTTTACTTTCAGTATGGGGATACTCGACTATAGCTACCATTGTCATCAGTTTGGTTGGACTGCTGGGAGTGGCTGTGGTACCCATTATGAAGAAATCGTTTTACAATCATCTGTTTTCATTCCTGGTGGCTTTGGCCGTGGGCGCTCTATCTGGGGATGCTATGTTACATTTACTACCACACGTAAGTAATTCATAGACTTTGATATTCTAAGGACACAGTGGTAAGGTGGTCACCTTTCACAAAGATAGCTGGAGGAGCCAGATGTAACTTAAACAGGGCAGATGCCCAACCAAACATCACGATTAAAATCTTCTTTGTCGACTTTAATGTGGACATATTGGTCCAAAGTCTTCCTGAACCTGGAAGAGGACAAACTCACAAATCATACAAACCTTGTTACTATTCACGTACTGGTGCTTCTAATGAGTCCTACAGACAGAATGAATTAAATTTATAAATATTGTAAAATAAAAAACACACACTTTATAAAAGATGATCTAGTTTAGGCCAAACTTGGTCCAAATCCACTGAGCAGTTTAGTATTAATAGTTTTAAAATGGTAAGTTGATACACATGTCCAATGGAGGTGCAAAGTAAAGTGTTTCTATTGTATGAATAAAAATCATTTCTTTAGAAATAGCTATGACAAATAGGGAAAACTAGATATCTTAATCCATTTAGAATGAATGGATATGATTTATTTGCAGTGGTTTTGTAACAATCATGAGAGACAGGACTCAACATGAGAAGAATAAATCACCAATCATGTAAAATCCTTCTTAAAGATGCTCAACCACTGACAAACAGTATTTTTTTCACTATCAAAAACATGAGCAGATGATTTAGTATTTTTCATCAGTTAAAATAAGTTATTTACTTTACACCATTACCACTATTCAAAAGTTTGAGCTTTTAATCTTACTTTAAGTTAAAAATATGAAAAATAATTAATTGCATCCCAAAAAAATTCCATGTCACTATATCTTATATGAAAGAAATACTGACTGCCCATACACCAAAGGCAAAATTTTATTACATTTTTTTGTGCTAATTAGACATATATATACACAATTAAACACCATTTACTGTTCAAATGATGAGTATCATTTATGCTCTGTCAGCGGTGGAGCATCTTGAAAAGAATGAATAAACTGGAGTATTGTGTGATGTATACGATATATACCCGTTTTGTGTAGGCTCTGCTGGGCGGTCATCACAGCGATGAGGCTAACAACAACAACGAGAAAGGTGACAAGCATCACACAGCAGTCCTGAAGGGCCTGTGTGGAATGGGAGCCATTTGTCTATTCTTCACCATGGAAAGATTGTTGTCTATCATTACCAACATTAAATACAAACAAAAGAAGAAGGTCAGTACAGGGAATATATACTTCCGGGGTAAATCAAGTTTATAATCATACGATCAGAAATTAATAAAAGAAAAACATTACCTGAAACTATCGTTATATTTCTTTGTTATTGTTGGTGTCTCAATTAATTAAACGAGATTGTATATTTCTCAGGCAAAAAGACCTTTGTTTGTGAAGGATTCAAAACAACTAGATGACAAACTGACGATTATCCCCCTGACCACCGGTCAATGTGGTGCTATGCCTGTCACTGATCTAGATTGTAAAGGACAAGTCTTGGGCATCCATCCAGGACAAAAAGGTACTACTTATATAATATTGGATTATGTGGAAGTAAAAACTAGACTCAGTAACTGACAAAGGTTAAGAAGTAAATGAATCAAAAGCTGTGACCTCAGTTAGAAGTTTAAAAGCCAAATTCTGCAGTCATTTCTCAAATGATTTCACTGTACAATTTAATATAATCTGTTTCTAAAGCCATCAACAATTTCCTTGAGTCATCTCTAGAGAAGTGTTCTGTTGAACATGTAGCTGACAACAACAATGATAGACAAGTTGACATAGTTGACGAGGAGAACGCTAGTGATATCCTCTGTCGATCCCAGCACGGCCACTCACATGTCCTACCCACCACAGTTGCCTCCCTTGCATGGATGGTTCTCCTCGGCGATGGAATACATAATCTGTGCGATGGACTTGCGATAGGAGCTGCCTTCTCTAGTTCAATCACTGAGGGATTTAGTACATCCGTGGCTATCTTCTGCCATGAGCTACCTCATGAAGTTGGTATGTGTTATAGTGCTTGTTATCCCCCGCCCAACGAAGTTGGCGGGGGATATACAAATGGGTTCCGTCCGTCCGTCCGTCTGTCCGTCCGTACGAATGGGGTCCGGAACATCCACGAAACTTCATACACACATTGGTCTTATGGTCTAGTAGTGCCTTTTGCTATTTTTAGGTTTTCATTTTTTGCATTTTTTCCGTAACCATGGAAACATTGCTGAAAATATCATATTTTTGTACCAGGTTTCGAGCAAACTCTAAAACCAGAGAGATATTTCCAGAAACTTCATAGACACATTGTCTTATGTCTAGTAGACTATTTTAAGGTTTTCAGTAACCATGGAAACATTGCTGAAAATGTTCGTTTCCGAGCACAACTTAAAACCGAGATATTTCCATGAACTCATAGACACATTGTTCTAATGGTCTAGTAGTGCCTTTTGCTATCTTTAGGTTTTCATTTTTTGCACTTTTTCCGTAACCATGGAAACATTGCTGAAAATATCATATTTTGTACCAGGTTCGTTTCCGCAGCATAACTGGAAAACTGGTTGAGATATATGCACGGAACTCCATAGGCACATTAGTCTTATGGTCTAGTAGTGCCTTTTGCTATTTTAAGGTTTTCCCTTTTTGTACTTTTTTCTGTAATCATGGAAACATTGCTGAAAATGGCAGATTTTTGTGTAAGAATCGTTTCTGGAGCACAACTCTAAAACCAGCAGAGATATTTCCATGAAACTTCATAGACACATTGTTCTTATGGTCTAGTAGTGCCTTTTGCTATTTTTAGGTTTTCATTTTTTGCTCTTTTTCCGTTACCATGGAAACATTGCTGAAAATATCATGGTAAATGGTAAATGTTACTTTGCAAAACTCCACCCATCTTTGTGAAATAGTCTTATATAAATATCAAGCCTGTATACCTGATTCAACAATTGCAGCACCGCTCTACTTGAATTATACTCCATTTTTCTTTAGCTCAACTTCCTTTTTCCTGGTTTTTTTTCATACACATAAGTCTCCACAATCAAACTTACTTCAGCTTTGATATCTCCATTGGCGGGGGATCTGAATGACTATGTCCTTGTTTTCCTTTTTCTTGAATTGTAAACATGCTCTGTCAAAATTTCTACAACAAATGTATGTTTTCATTATTTGTATCCTCAGCTGGTAAACGTGTTTGATCAATAGAAAGAAGAAGAGTGGTTTTAATCTTTGATGCTATGTTACGTTCGAAGGTATATTTTGAGTTTCGTACGAATTAGGTTGTTTCATTTCTGCCATGCTTGTACTTGTTAGCTCATCTGGTCCGAGCTTATGCGATACCATGGCGTCTGTCGTCCGTTGTTTGATGGTCTGTCGGTCAACAATCTACTTCTTCACCATAACCTCTGGTCTGAATTTAACAAAATTTGACTGGTAGTATCCTTATGGGGTACTGACTTAAAATTGTACAAATGGTCGTGCTGACCCCCTGGGGGCCTGAGTGGCAGGGCCAAAAGGACTTCTTCTCTAAAACAAAGCATTGGATAGCACTTATAATGCAATGGTAGCATCCTTATAGGACGGGGATTCAAATTTGTACTAATAATGTTGCTGACCCCGTGGGGGCCTGTGGGGCAGGGCCAAAAGGACTTCATCTCTAAAACTTAGCATTGGATAGGACTCATATTACATTGATAACATGCTTATGGGGTTAGAATTCAGAATTGTACAAATGGTGGTGCTGACATCCCAGGGGGTCTGAGGGACCAAAATGGTCAATTTGGCTATTTCCATATATATCTTAGTTCTTCTCTGAAACTGAGCATTGGATAACATTCAAATGGCATTGTTAATACCCTTATGGGGTGGGGATTCAAAATTATACAAATTGTAGGTCTGACCCCTTCTGGGCCTGAGAGATGGGGCCTAAAGTGTCAATTTCCATATAAACAGCTTCATCTCTGAATGTAAGCATTGGATAGCACTCATATTGGAATCGTAGCATATCCTGATGCGATGTTGATTCTAAATTGTACAAAATGTGGGGCTGACCCTCTGAGGTGCGTGCCCAAAAGTGTCAATTTGGTTATTTCTGTAGTATAATAAGCGACATCTCCTCTGAAACTAAGCATTAGCTTGCACTCGTATTGCAATGTTAATATCCTTATCGGGGCAGGGATTTTAATTTGTACAAAGTGTGGGGCTGACACCCGGGAGCCAGAGGAATGGAGCCAAATAGGTCAATTTGGCTATTCCCATAAAATCGACTTATTCTCAAAAACTAAATATTGGTTAACAATTATATTGCATTGGAAGCATCCTTATGGAGTGGGGATTCAAAATTGTATAAATGGTGGGGCCATTTTTCAAGTTTGCTATTTCAAATTGTAAAAGTTTTTTATGATAATTAATAAATAAACCAGGTGAGCGATACAGGCCCTCTGGGCCTTGTTGAAATTGACAAATGACTTACAGTGGGGGTGTTGGGTCTAGAATCTACTTTTCTATCTATTTGTGTCTAATTTTGACAATTCTGGATTTTATGGATTCATAACAATGAAAAAGAATGCGCCAAAAAGTGACTATTTCAGGTTGGGATGTTTAATTGAATTTGGACCTATTACCTGTATATCTTGTTGTCAGGAGACTTTGCCGTACTGTTGAAAGCAGGAATGACGGTAAAACAGGCAATCCTGTATAGCAGTGTGTCTGCTTTTCTGGCATTTATCGGCATGGTGGTTGGTGTTGCCATTGGACACATCGGAGACTCCCTAACCTGGGTGTATGTGTCTGTAGCTGGTATGTTCCTCTACATAGCACTGGTAGACATGGTAAGTCTTTAACTAAATATATAAAGCAGTTAATATTTCTTCTTGTTCTAATTTCTTGCTACATATTGACACACCATTTGGTCGTCCCAGCTTCCTATATACCTTTTTTCAGTATTCAAATATAGTTTTATTGGAAGATGCAAAGACATTTAAGAATTAGTGAACTTAATATGAATTCATGGATTGTAGGTAAAACAGTAAATCAAAAACATAGATGTAAACTAAAATAGAATCTGAAACAAACTTTAAATGACTTTTATTACAACTGATACAATGAACTACTTGTAAAAGTGATAGAATGAATTATTAAAAATTGTTTGTTTTCTTTGCTAGTTGCCAGAGCTTACCACCGTCTACTCAAAGCAAGGAGAACAGCCATTATTCCACCTGTTCATCCAGCTTCTTGGTATGGTCGTAGGAGCGTCCATTCTGTTTCTCATCGCCCTGTATGAACAGAATCTGATGAACATCCTGGAACCCGTGTAACAAGGTTTCACACAAGGATAATGAATGGAGGAGAGGCAAGAAAGGCAAAATATCTTTACCTAACATGAGAAATTTCCTTTTTAAAGACAGCGTTGTAAAGGGAATCTCTCGTGCTTTGGTGTAAGTGTTTGGTGCAAATATTGAAATGTTATTTTCCTTAACATCCGTTCATTGATTATTTCATCCATGTAGGATAGTTGTTTAGGTATGAGCAATCATTTAAAGGGAGTAAAACAGGAGTTCCACAATTTCCAGTGGCCCATGGGTCCAATATACTTGAGGGGGTTTTCTGTAAACATCAAAATAACATGATCTTAAACTAACACCCATTTCTGCAATTATAGAGGATTAATCTTATTTAAGTATGGAAAATCGAGAAAAAGATGGAATTTACATGCTTTTGAAAATTTCAAGAGATAGAAATGGCCAAAATGCTCCTTGCTAAAGTTATATGTGCTGTAACTGGCCGAAAATTTTGACATGCTATTTTTTCTTTAATTATCCATTTAAAACCATAAGTTTTCATGAATAAAGCTGTGAAAATGACTCAAATGGACAGACAAACATATATGATGTCTTATAAACTTTAGTTAGAACACATAGGCTATGCACTGTGAAATTCTTGTTTTTTAAGCCTTATACATGTTTTGATGAATACATACCTTCAGAAATCACTTTACAATTATTAATAATACTGTACAAATGTTAAATGAAATTGTAGACAACAAAATGGCTTCATGGTCTGACTGTATGTACTCATTTCACTACACTGAAAATGTTAATATAATGATTTTTGGCAGTAAATCTTTTTCAGCTCTTATTTGTACATGTAAATTAAAACCTGTGGATTGAAAGTATTGTAATTCTCAAAATGTTGGTAACTTTTGGTGTTGAATAACATATTAAAAGCTCATCTTGATTCGTGAGTATGAAAAATATGGCACATATAACTTTAAGATTTTGTTTAGTAAATGCTAGCGATGCCACCTTGCTATTCTTACACGACTGTTGGTCACATAACTCATCAAAACCATGAGAAATGCTAATGTAATAAATTTGTTTGTACTTTTTGTTTTGTGTTATGATATTTCGACCTAGCCAGATCAACTTTACATCAAACCGATGGTCACTTGTTGTACAATGGTTCACAGTAACTTCTTGCGATTTTGACAATTGAAAGTTTCTATTGGAAGTCATTTCTTCCTGTTGCATCTCGATCGATTTTTCTGAAACTCCACATGATGTACCTCTGTTTATGTGTCTAATTATACATGCTCATGCTATGGGATATATTTAAGATCACATCGAAAACAAAATGGTTGCCATCTTGAATTATGACAATCAAAATTGGCCTATATCACTACATTTAGTGTATTCCTGAGATCGCACCTAAGTAACCACTCTTAAAATCATAGGAAGTTGATCTTAGTACCTTGTTTTTCATTATTGATTTGTGATCAGTCAAAAAAATAAAATGGTCAAATTCATTAAAGTTTGTTATCAGCATTTTTCAGAAAACTGCTGTTGAATAACAACTTAATGCCAATTTGCATTAGAAAGCCCCTACAAAATCAAATGTGTTGGAATCATAAAATTTTATTCCTTTTCAAACCTTTATACCAATACTAAAAACTGTTTTATACCGGTGCTTTCTATGCATAATAAAACATTTTTGAGAGTGGATGAATTTTAATAAAAGGATTGTAAACTACATTATAATATACTATTTTTTAGCCCACCATCATCAGATGGTGGGTTATTCAAATCGCTTTTCGTCCGTGGTCCGTCGTCCGTCCCTCCGTCTGTCCGTCCGTCTGTTAACAATTCTTGTTATCGCTATTTCTCGGAAAGTACTGAAGGGATCATTCTCAAATTTCATATGTAGGTTTCCTCTGGGGCGCTAGTTATGCATGTTACATTTTGGGACTGATCGGTCAACAAGATGGCCGCCAGGCAGCCATCTTGGATTTTGATAGTTAAAGTTTGTTATCACTATTTCTCAGAAAGTACCAAAGGGATCATTCTCAAATTTCATATGTAGGTTCCTCTGGGGCCCTAGTTGTGCATATTGCCTTTTGGGACTGATCGGTCAACAAGATGGCCGCCAGGCAGCCATCTTGGATTTTGATAGTTAAAGTTTGTTATCGCTATTTCTCAGAAAGTACCAAAGGAATCGTTCTCAAATTTCATATAAAGGTTCCTCTGGGGCCCTTGTTGTGCATATTGCGTTTTGGGACTAATCGGTCAACAAGATGGCCGCCAGGCAGCCATCTTGGATTTTGATAGTTAAAAGTTTTTATGGCTATTTCTCAGAAAGTACCAAAGGGATCATTCTCAAATTTCATATGTAGGTTCCTCTGTTTGAAAAGCAGGGAAAAGATCCCTCTTTCCATTGTCAGACATAGATCATTCTTTGGTCGGCGCCAAGATCCCTCTGGGATCTCTTGTTTGTCATACAGAGTTTGTAGTGAGTATGCAAGAACATGTTACATCTGTCAATTTGTTTGTAATTATATAGCATTCAATTTTGTTTTTTGTTTTTTTTGCAACAAGCAATTTTGGCTAAAAATAAGTTACAAATATCATTGTTTATAATGTTACTTCTGATTGACTGATTCAACGACATAACAATTTTTAGAGAAAGGGGGGAGGGGGGTCTTTCAGAAATCTACGGTACTTCAACATCAGAATTATTTGTCATTGAACCATTAGCACAAAAATCTGTGAGTATTACAATCTTAGATCATTTTAGGGTATACTTGGAGTAACCATTTCACACTGACTCATATTTTTGTATGTTTCCAAGTTAATGATGTAAATTATGGCCTTAGTTTAAATGACAATAATAATTTCAATTACAGTGAATCATGATAATTCAAATAACAGTAAATCAGGATAATTCAAATAACAGTAAACCAGGATAATTCTAATAAAAGTAAATCTAGATAATTCAAATAGCAGTTAATCAGTATAATTCAAATAATAGTAAATCTAGATAATTCAAATAACTGTAAATCTAGATAATTCAAATATCAAATAACTGTAAATCTAGATTATTCAAATAACAGTAAATCTAGATAATTCAAATAACAGTAAATCTAGATAATTCAAATAACAGTAAATCTAGATAATTCAAATAACAGTAGATCCAGATAATTCAAATAACAGTAAATCTAGATACATTTGTACTTCAAATAATGATTTATAAGGATAATTGAAGTAACTGTAAATATAAGGATAATTCAAGTAACCATGAATTTAGATAATTCAAATAACTGTAAATCTAGATAATTAAAATAAAAGTAAATCTAATTAATTCAAATTACAGTAAAACAGGATAATTCAAATAACAGTTAATCAGGATAAATCAAATAACAGTTAATCAGGATAATTCAAATAACAATAAATCTAGATATTTCAAACAACAGTGAATCTATATAATTCAAATAATAGTAAATAAAGATAATTTAAATAACAGTAAATCTAGATAATTCAATGAAGGATAATTCAAATAACAGTAAATCAGGATAATTCAAATAAAATTGAAAAGAGCTAGAATACATCAAAACAAGAATGTAACAAATTAAATAAAATGTAGCAAATTTCAGATTGCCAATAGATAATGGTTTTGCAAGTAGATAATGGTTTTGGTTTGTAAATGAGGATACATTAATGCTTTAATTTCATGTATTCAAACTGCTTTTTATGTAGAATTAACTGTAAATAGAGGGTTGTGTTTGTTGGTGGCTGTTTGGGATGAATGTAATACATCAAATGTTTTGTCAGTGTGTGTAAATGAATTGGTAGAGAACTATAACATAGAATAAGGTTGGACCTTGTCCGAATAATCATTTAGCTAATATATTATATATTATACTGTGCAGCTGGTTTAGATGAATTGATAATCTTTTTCATAAAAATGGAATTGTTTACAGTAGTTGTGTGTACATATATATTAAGTGTCCATATATTTTTTCTATTTTTTATAAGAAAAAAATGTTCATGTATAAACTTCTGAATCTCTATATAACATGCATTTCATGTACTCTTTGTGTGTGTCATCCAATACACAAACATTTAAATACTTAAAGAGGCATAAGATAGACAATCTAGAATTAAAATGACATGTTTCTATGTTCAAGTATACAGAATAGTAGTTGGACTTGTAAAGGTCTTATATTTGCATTATCTGTTAATTTTAGAGAGGTCAATATCAAGCATCATGACCTTGACCTTTTCACAAACCAAAATTGTTTAAGGTGTACAGATAAAAAAGGTCAAGAATACTATCATTAAAATAGAAAATTCATTCATTGTGATAATTCAAGTTCACATTATATTACTTTAGCTCAAACTTTGATTCATTTGTACCTTTCATACTTTATGTGTTTCTTCATTTTGCATTTTACGGCTTAAGGTCAAAGATCTTGAACTCTTCCTTAAAAAACAATTACCATGCTATATTTAAGGTCATGTAAGCTCTTTCACCAATCTGATTAAAACCAGATAGCGTAAGAGTACAAATGTATTAAAAATTTGGTTTGAATCAGATTGAAAATTTCATAAACCTTTATCATAGTGAATGCTTGGGATTTTTTTTTTTTTAGTGTAAAATCTAAAGTCACTAAAATAATAAAAATCAACTTCTGTACAATAATGGTAAGTCAGGTTTCCTTGTCAGGGCTATTAAAGTAAATTACTGCAGATTTTTTTCTTCTAAAAATCAGGATAGCCTTGTGCATGTCAACATCGCTTTTCAAATAACTTGTTTGTTTTTGTTCATGACGAATGCAGTTTTGGTTTGTTCAGTTAGAGTTTAGTGTGAGCGTATTATTCATGTTGATATCAGTTTTGTGATCCTAATTGGGATATGTATTGCTCCTAAACATGTCCATGTGTGTATGACTGTCATAGTTAAATAGGATGTGTGTACTAATTAAGAAGACCTCACTAATTAATCATTTAAGTATTATTTTCATAGTGTGTGGCTGGATTCATCTTATCTCATTTATTAGTGGCGGATCCAGGGAGTCATTCCAATTCCAAATTAATTTCTGTGACAGTAAACGTTATTTAAAAAAAAATCTGATTTTTGTGATTTAATTGTAAATACAATAATCATGGTTGGTGGTTTCTGACGGCCAAAAAGCACTTCTGGATCCGCCGCTCTTCACCTTATACCATTTCCATCGATAGAAGTAAGCTGGATGTTTGTTTTTCTTTAAATATTCATATTGATCTTACAGAACTTTTCTGGTAAAAGTAATTGTTAGTATTTCTAATGCATGGCCGGCTGTGCCTCTTTGTATAAATCAGGTTTAAAAGTGTCCTTAAATGATTTTATTTTGATATGACATGGTCCTGAATTTATATAGAATGTTATGATCTCTTTATTGATGTTAATTAATCTGGCGAATAATGTTAATACATACATGTTATATTCTTATTGTGAATACATTGAAAACATAAAGGTGTGTAAAAATGATAATATAGAAATTAAATAACATTTTAATAAATGGATTAAAGTTAAATTAGGGGGAAATCTTGTCCGATTTATTTAGGATAACTATTAACTACTGGTATTTTCAATCTAGGAAATCAACTACATTTATACATGTACTTTCCAACAAAAGTGAATGGTTAAAAACCCTTAACGAATATAACAAACTTTTAAAAAATAGAATAATTATTGAAAAAATGAATTATGGCAGATCATTGGTATAGTACTCGTATTAATACTCGTTTTAAAGTATGTGTGTATCACTCTGAATACATGACATTCCAGTCCCTTTAATTTGTGTGGCCGTCCCAGTGCGCAAATGAATTAAAATTTACCTACACAACTACCTTGTAATTGTATGGTTATGTCAGAATAATTTGCTCAGGTAAAAGAGCATTGATTGTTGTATAATTCAGTATAAGAAGATTGAAATGAATTTTCCTGGAAGAAAACTTCTTTTTTTTTTTCATCCAAGGACAGATAACTTTGTCATTAGAGACAATACTTTGTATAATTTTGTCTTACATATAGATAATTCAAATAACAGTAAATCTAGATAATTCAAATAACAGTAAATCTAGATAATTCAAATAACCGTAGATCCAGATAATTCAAATAACAGTAAATCTAGATACATTTGTACTTCAAATAACGATTTATAAGGATAATTAAAGTAAATGTAAATCAAGATAATTCAAGTAACCATAAATCCAGATAATTCAAACAACTGTAAATCTAGATAATTAAAATAACTGTAAATCTATAGATAATTCAAATAATAGTAAATCTAGATATTTCAATTAACATTAGATCCAGATAATTCAAATAACAGTAAATCTAGATACATTTTTACTTCAAATAATGATTTATAAGGATGATTAAAGTAACTGTAAATGTAAGGATAATTCAAGTAACCATAAATTTAGATAATTCAAATAACTGTAAATCTAGATAATTAAAATAACAGTAAATCTAATTAATTCAAATTACAGTAAAACAGGATAATTCAAATAACAGTTATTCAGGATAATTCAAATAACAGTTAATCAGGATAATTCAAATAACATCCAAGGACAGATAACTGTGTCATTAGAGACAATACTTTGTATAATTTTGTCTTTAGATAAAACATGTACGCTGCATTTTTGCCTTTAGCAGAAATCATATGCAAGTTCACAAAATATCTTCCAGTGTTTGTGTTTTCATCTTTTGAATATTTGGAATTATATAAAAAAAATTGTCAGCAAATCGCTCAAATAGAATATATCTAGAGCATCAACAAAGGACTGTTTGTCGTGTTAAATGTAAAATATACAACAATTGCATATTAATTGAACTTTTTAATAGGTATAAAAAATTTCTCAAGAAATTGTTCACAAATTATCATTGATATTGAAATGTGAAAAGCAATGTGCCATAAAACAACTTATTTTTTGCGTGCGACTAAATTTCACGCAGTTAGCAGGGAAATAGAAATAGAGAAATCAATCACCAAGACACATTTACCACAACACCATCAGTCTATATATCGCGAAATTACCACAACACCATCAGTCTATATATCGCGAAATTACCACAACACCATCAGTCTATATATCGCGAAATTACCACAACACCATCAGTCTATATATCGCGAAATTACCACAACACCATCAGTCTATATATCGCGAAATTACCACAACACCATCAGTCTATATATCGCGAAATTACCACAACACCATCAGTCTATATATCGCGAAATTACCACAACACCATCAGTCTATATATCGCGAAATTACCACAACACCATCAGTCTACATCGTAAAATTAACTAACCTTACTGTCCTTTAAAAAAAGAATTAACCATGAACATGGGACAGTAATTAAGTCGCCGTGAATCTATGTTTACAGTATTTTTGAGGATTGTTGTATAGGGCAGTATTAGAACTTATACAGGTTTGACTTTTGAAGATTGTTGTATAGGACAATATTAGAACTTATACAGGTTTGACTTTTGAAGATTGTTGTATAGGACAATATTAGAACTTATACAGGTTTGACTTTTGAAGATTGTTGTATAGGGCAGTATTAGAACTTCTACAGGTTTGACTTTTGAAGATTGTTGTATAGGGCAGTATTAGAACTTCTACAGGTTTGACTTTTGAAGATTGTTGTATAGGGCAGTACTACAGGTTTGAAATTTTGATAAAATTATTCTTGTAAACTTTTGACAGATATTTTCTAGATGTGTCTGGTTTGCTAATTACTATATTGCTATACTCCCTTATTTTTATGATATCCAATCAAATAAAGTGAAGTTTGAAATATGTATGTTTTTCATCATTATTTTATAAGCTTACCTGGTCAGAAACATCCTTTGGGGAAGGAGTTCAAACAGATTTTGTATAAATTTTTGCTCTGACCTCTCGGGGGCAGGAGGGGCTGTGCCCAATAGGGGAAATAGAGGTAAATTCTTTTAATCGGTGCCACATGGAATGCATCCAAATTTGGTCAAAAACATTGGATGGGGGATCAGAGCCAAAATTTATACAAATTCTGTTTCCCTTCCCCCAAGGGTATTTCTGGCCAAATTTGATTTCAATCCATGCAGGCCCCGATTTCTCGAAAAAAACTTCAGTCAAAAACTCACTTATAAGTCATAAATTTTCATAAAAGTTACATAAGGAGAAAAATTGAAGTTTTGATTTAAGGCTGCACTTAAGTTTCCAGAAATTGGGGCCAGAACTGTAGGACAAGTAGCGGTTTGTGATTTTCCTCTATTTCCCCTATTGGGCCCCACCCCTCCTGCAATGGAATTTAGAGCCAGAATTTATATATACAAACTCTGTTCCCCTTCCCAAAGGATGTTTTCTTGCTAAGTTTGGTTTGGTTTCAATACATGCAGAACTGGAGGACAAGTAGTGATGGGGGGGTCAGGGCTAAAATTTATACAAACCTTATTCGCCTTCTCCCAAGGATGTTTCTGACAAGTTGTTGGACCAAGCTTGGTGCTGTTTGGGGGATACATCGACTGTAAAGGTGGTGGAATAGTCAATGAAAGATAGTCAATGAAAGGCTTTGGAAATATAATTGGTATTCAGCTCTGTATTTGATTGGGGTTTTGGAATATTATCATTGTGAGAGTATTAAGAGATTATACAACTGAATTGCAAACAAGGCCAGTTGCTAAGAGGGAACATTTCATTACTCAGATGTTGGTTGATGAAGGTCTGTGGAACATGTATGAATATGCTCACAAAAAACAGAATACACATTTAGATATTTTTCTCCAGAAGTGCCAATTAACTTCTAAAATTTGTAAAATATTTGGGAGAAAATGTAGCTGTACAGAGGAAAAGAAATGACGGATCACCAGCTGCCAATCAAATGGCATATGACTTTGCATTTTGTATTATGTATGCTACGATGTTTGCTCGAAACATTGAATAGGAACATGTGTGTCTGCAGGCAGGAGGTATGGCTAAATTACACCTGGTGATAGATCATTGGCAACTCTTAGGAAGATACAAATCAAAACATCGAGTTTAAAACATCTCTTTCTTTATTAGAGGGCAAACTATGCATGAAAATACGCCAGAGAAAGTAATCCATTATGCATTGAAATTTGTTATATTAACCAAATAAATAAATAATTATGCCAATAACAATAAAAATTACATGTATATATCACGTCCATTCAAACATTGATTGAAAATTCTAACGCAAACACTGAATAATCCACAAATGTACAAATTTGATATAAGCTTGAATCAAATTCAAGGAAATTAAAATACATATGCTTTGTGTTATTGAAAATAAATCTGTTTTACAATCAAAAGGTTTATCTATATAGATGACAGATATCAATAAACATGTACTGTATAGTTCCTAATATTTACAGACAGGGGTTTTAAATTGCAAAGTTCACGATTCATGTAAATTCGCGAAATTTATCAAAATCATAATGTAACATATTACAGCCTGTTGTTTAAATGACACTTTCAAAGGCTACAAAGAGAATTATCGAAACTAACCGTACTCGTAAAAGTTCCAAACAGTCAATTACATTTTACATCCACAAAGTTTAACAACTATACAGTACAGTGTAGTCGATTTATTTTTATTGAAAATGGTATTATTTGAGACAGTACATATTTTCTGTCAGAACAAAATACTAAGAAAATGGTATTATTTGAGACAGTACATATTTCCTGTCAGAACAAAATACTAAGCACTCCTAAAACAAATGTGAGATTTCTATCCTGTATTACTCTAAACAATTCTACGCTGCTAAAAATATCTATAATGTTTCCTTTTGCAATGATTCCAACATGTTCTGAGTATTATTGAAAGAAATAGGATTAGTCCGTAGGCAGAAATAGTTGTTTTCTTTGGACAATTTTGTTACTTATTGCACAGCAAGACAGATAACAGCATTAAAAAGTTAATCAAATGTCATAACTCCAATAAATAACATTATAACACCAAAAGGGACAATAACAGAGGATCAATTCAACCTTGTTCACAAGTTTTGAAAGAAAAAATTGTTATTGAATGGAGAAAGCATCACAGACAATGAGACACATATGCTAGTACATAAATTTATGTATTATCTTATCACTAGTCATGAAAGGCATGTCAGGTTTTATACATGGGGAAAGCCTGAGCTCCCAGAGAAAAATCCATGGTCAATGGAGCATACCCTACTTTGCCCACCATTGCTTCAAACTTACGAGCAAATGGCAGAAAGCCAAAATGTTTTAATGGTACATAATGGCTAGCTGTGCACAAGCTGGAATCAATGCAGATACATGTAATCATGATTGGGCAAACATAAAATATATTACAGTTTTACAGGAGTTAACTCAATTATTGCGATGAAGAAAGTGGGAATTCTCAATATATCAGCATTTTTCCTTCTTATTCTTTATTGGTTTTTTTTTTTTTAATGTTTTTGTTTCATCTGTCCCTGCAGAAATATAATGCTAAAATATGGTTGTGCTTAAGCAAATATAAAGCAATTTTAACAAGAGGCCCAAGGGCCTTAACGATCATCTGACTACCTGGCAATAGTCGTATAGGAAATGTAACAACACATTGTCAAGACCATATCAGGGTCATTCCAGGAAAGTTTCAGCCAAATCGCAATGGTAGAACTTGAGAATGAATTCAAAATATATTTTCAAGAGGGCGGATGTGGCCACCATCTTGGATTTTGGATGGACATAAAATCAAACAACACTTAGTTGGGACCATGTCAGGATCATTACAAGTGTTAGCTAAATTACACTGGTAGAACTTTAGAAGAAGTTCAAAATTCAGGATTTTAGAATATTTGACCGCCATGACCTTGATAGTAGGTCAAGGTCATTCATTTTCACAACTTTGGTAGCCCTTTATCACCGTATACTACTGACTAAAAATGAATACCCTGGACCTTTCGGCTAGTTAGAAGAGGTAGTTAAAAGATTTAAGCCTAATTGACAGCTGTGACCTTGAAAGGAGGTCAAGGTAATTCATTTTAACAACTTTCGTAACCCTTCATCCCAGCATGCTACAGGCCAAATATGAGTACCCTGGAGCTTTCCATTAATGAGAAGAAGTTGTTCAAAGATTTTAGCCTATTTGACCTCTGTGACCTTGAAAGTAGATCAAGGTCATTCATTTTCACAGCTTTGGTAGCCATTCATCCCAGCATACCACAGGCCAAATATGAGTACCCTGGACCTTTGTTATAGTTAGAAGAAATTGTTCAAAGATTTTAGCCTATTTGACCCCTGTGACCTTGAAAGTAGGTCAAGGTCATTCTAAGAGTACCCTGGACCTTTCAGTTAGTTAGAGGAAGTCGTTTAAAGATTTTAGCCTATTTTACCCCCTGTGACCTTGTAAGGAGGTCAAAGTCATTCTAAGAGTACCCTGGACCTTTCAGTTAGTTAGAGGAAGTCATTTAAAGATTTTAGCCTATTTTACCCCCTGTGACCTTGAAAGTAGATAAAAGTCATTCCTTTTCACAACTTTGGTAACCTTTCATCCCAGCATACCACAGGCCAAATATGAGTACTCTGGGCTTAACGGTGAATTGGAAGAAGTCGTTTGAATGAAAAGTTTACGCACGGCAGACGGTGGACGACGACGGGCGGTGCATGATGAGTATAGGTCATCCTGACCCTTCAGGTCAGATGACCTAAATATGCATTGACCAATTCAAAATCCTTTTAGTTATAAAGGATTATCTCGGAAGATCAGTGAGATAAATAAATACCTTTAACTGACCAGCCTTTGATTGATAAAATACTTGAGATAACAACATGAACAGTGTGGTATAATAATTTCTGGCAGAAGTATTGCAAACCTCAAAAAAGTACAGGGGGCCAACTCAATGAAAATAGATGTTGTCATACATTTTTTTGTATTTGGTTGATGGACTGATCAGCATAAAAGACAGTCATGTGATTTTTTTCAGAAAATACGAGATTTGAAAAATTATTAAAAAATCGGGATATTTACTAACTGTTTTATAGTAAATATCTCAATTTTTTGATAATTTTTCAAATCTCAAAATGACAACATCTATTTTCATTGATTTGGCCCCCTGTGAAAAAAAGATATAATATATATAAACAAAAACGTAATTTACTACAGCATTTTAGACTACTTAAAACCCATGAACAGCCAAACATCTCTATATATAACACATAATACCATAGCCAATGGTAAGGCCAAATCATATAATCATTACATTCATTGATCTTGAATAATTTAAAAGAAAAACGAGATTCACTAATATCTATAATTTCAATCCATGTCTCCACACTTGATGTAGCAGATTTCCTACAAATGACAAAATATCCTATTTAACAAAACATATTTGTAAAATTTTATTCTATCATTTTTTTGCCATTTGTCTTTAATTTCAATGCTGCAGCCACAGAAAATTGATCATTTGCATCTTATAAAAGTACTAAGATTTGATGTCAAGTTACACTGAAAGAGGTAAGGAGAGCTAAAGATCTGATGGCTTCCCATGTTTGGAAAAATCAGAGTTACTTCCCTTTGTTTCACTCTGTGATGAGAGAGGTAAATAAAGGGAAGTAACTAATGCTGGTTCATGAACAGTAGAAACTTTAATTGGTAAAAGCCTCAAACATAACATCTTTGAAAAAAACCCACCAAAAAACCCCACAAGAATGAATATTTAAATATACTATAAACACTTGACCATAACAGACTTATAATAAAGGTAAAATCTTATAGCACTAATTATCATTACAGTTTTATAAAGAGACAGCTTGGATTAGTAGATACATATAAATCTGACCTTGGGGTGAACAATGTAAGCATCTACAGTCCTCATCAATTCAGTACACTAGCACCTACCACAACAGATCCTTACAGATATGTATTGATATACAATTAACACACAATTTATATCATAAAATATACAGCTAAAGAAACAAACCCACAGGCATCTTGATACCTGTCATGAAATATCTCTTCTGTTTTGTCCTATGCATCCCTTTTATAATTCTGTCAAATTTAATAAAGTTTGTGCAAAACTTGTATTTAAATAATCTATTAACAGAAAGTAACTTCTATGGTTTTTTTTCACGAAATGAATACTGTCATGTTTTTCGTTTCTGCAAGACAACCTATACACTAAACCTCCATCTGGTGGCCATTTTTAATTGTGACTACATGTACATAATTTTTTATTATGTTTATGGAGAATGCAGTCACATCCCACAAACTTTCATCAAAATTATAAATATAACAAAAGGTATTCTATAGTGTTATCCTCAACCAAACGTAATATAGTATGAGGACAGCTGTCATCGATCCCACTCATAGTATTACAGATATTAAATTGGGATATTATGGGAAGACAATAGGTGGAGTGGACGTGGGTAATACTGAAAATGTCCTTTATTTCATAATGGAGACTAGTGTCAAAGACATTAATTTTTCTTAAAGATTCTATACTTCATAAAAATATAGGTGTTCTCTTGTTCTCTCCAGCTTTATATATATGAGCTGAATGATTTGACCTAATTTAATCTCTAAGGTCTTAGATGTTGGTCAAGGTCATTAATCAAAGTTGCTTGCTCTTCATCTTAACAAGCATGCTACATTCTCAAGATCTTTGCAACTCTTAGAAATGTATCCGTTTGAAAGAATATATTTACTGATAACAAAACAAATATGCATGTAGTATGACTGACGAGTAACGGAATAGGTCATCATATCATAAGTTAAACTCTACTCCTATACAAAGATTAACCACAACACTATCTTCATTAAAACCTTATCACGGTGGGTTAAAACAATTTCACAATCATAATGCTTTCTCCTGATGAAAATCTATCACAAAAAAACTTTCAACCATGTAACAAACATACAATCTCTTAACAATAGCCTTCAGAGCATAACAAAGCCGATTGAATAATAAACTGTTTTCTTTGAGAAGAAAAAAACATTTCATATAATATTCTTCTCAAGATTTTTAACAAGACAAATACATAGGGTTCGCAAATTGTTTAATAGTAAAACAATTATAACTTTTTTTCCCAGTTGTCAATAGTAAAACCACAACCGATTCTCCTCCACGAACACAACATCATGATTTCTGCTCAAGGTAGCTATCAACAAGACATGCATTTTCTGTATGGTCCAACAATATTAAACATATGTAAGCGAATAAAGGTGTCTTGCTCCAATTTCTCGAAACGAATTTATGTCAAAAACAGACTTCAGTAATTATTTCCTTAATTTCTAAGTCTCAATTAAAGTTTTTTGACTTCAGTCAGCGCTTTTGTTTCGAAAAATCGTGGTCTAGTCCTCTAACAACGGGTACAATTTAAATTTCAGGTTTTGGTACATCTCACTAAAGCAAGAAATGGATCAACCCTGAACTCAAGGTAGTAAACAAAAAGGCAGAAGAAGGCCAATTCTCGTTTCCTTTTTTGATGGAATATTTCTTTTCAAATTGCATTTACTAGGAGTTTTAACAGTATTTTTTTTTCATGAGCCAAAGATTTCTTAATTTGGTCACTCTTTGGACAAAAATAATAGAATAAAGGCCACACAGTAAAGACTGTACTTTCCAACCTGTCTGTTTGATTGAGATATATAACTTTGATTGCTCTGTATGAAGTATCTACGCAACTGTCCTATATACAAATGAATTAAAGACATCTTATAACACATTAATCAATTCTATCACAGTTTAGCCCTGGCTTAATTTATTGAAGTTAGTTCTTTTTTATGTATTAAAGTTGATAAACCCTTAAAGAACCCTAACTTCCAGCCATCTCTTAATCATAACACACATTTGTTTGGAAGACATTATATGTAAGATAGCTTTACCAACGAAACCACCGAATCAGATGAGTTTCATATATACTTCAGATTTAGAAAACTAAACTTAATTCAATTAGCCAAATATTTCTCCTTCCCTTTCACTTCAGGCAATGTATTCAAATGACCTTGAGGTCAAGGTCATACGATTACTGTTACAAAGACAAGAGCACAGAGACTAACCTGGCTATACATAGTCCCTGAGGAATGGAGGAATCACTTAGTATAATCATAGTTTGTTATACAGGCAGATCAAATTTACATACTAACTAACACAGCTCTTTATGAGGAGCATAACTGATATACAAGAATTACATGTAATTATTATCATCTATCCCACATTACATCTATAATGTTAAAGTCCATTTGTCCAATGATGGAACATACAGAACTTATAATAATATCTAATTATCATACTTACTTTCCACTAATACCTTAGTCTGGAGAAGAAGTTATACATTGTTATTAGAACTGGAAGAACTATGACCTATATAAATGATATGGATACATTCACTTTTTATATTGTTATCCACATAAAATTCTGATTTCCATGGGTTAATTTTACAACTAATTGCTTTGATTACTGTCACTGATAACTTAACTGTACTTATGTATGGCTATGCAACAGGCAAATACATTTGTATATTACATGTTTATCTGCTTGATGAAATAAAATTGCAGTGTAAATAAGCAGAGACGCAATCTAAGTGATTTGCCTTATTGCACAAACTGAACATTTCTATATTTATATACATGTGTAGTATCTAAATCTTTGTGTTAGGAATGAAATATAAGTTATTGTAGTAATGGTTCAGCGAAGCAACTTTAATTAGCAGTCATCTCAAAACCTTTCATTTCAAACATCAAGTGTTACCTACTATTTTATATACTAGGAAGTTAAGATATGATACTATGAAGGGTATGGAGCAGTTTATGATAATGAACGTAACCTGAGTATGCTAATAATCTCTAGCCACCAATGATCTGTATGCAGTGCAAAATACTGGTACCTACTTTTCCTTACACAATCTTTCTTAAAAAAATAAAAAGTACGATACAAGCAAGGAGAGAAGATAACTATCAACAATTGTACGCTTAATCCCCCTATTATCACACAACAGAGTTTCGGGAAAAAAAACCTTCTTTGAAATTGCATACTATCCCAAAAAATGCAAAATAGTAAGACACAAGATATGCACTCCAAGAAAGCAAAACAATATTTAAAATCACAATGAATTAAGTTTTGAAACATTAACAACTCTGATTGACATAATTACGACATTGTACCCTCTATTGAATTACAGCAATCATTATACACTAACCTAGTCCCTTAAATACACAACAAATCATCAGATCTATAATAACCTAAATAACTAGGAGACCTTAAAAGAGGCCCACACAACAACTATAAACTTAAATACACATATCAACAACGGCCATTAATATTGAACTATCAACAATTCAACATGTCCCCTATTAACCCAAAATGACCAAAACTATTACCCGATTCTACTGCGTAATAATAAAAACTTTCATATCGCTTCACATAAACTGATTCTTTAAAACACAATGTGGTCGAAGATCACTTGTTCTTTTAGTTTACAGATTCTGTATCTTAGAGGTATGTATGAGGTCCACCTTCCTAGAGCCATAGGGAAAAATACAACATCAAAATCCTTAAGTTACAATCTAATATCTTATCAATATGGGAAAATAAATAAATAAATAAATAAACAGAAAAAAACATTGAGGAAGAACGCACAATAGAAATAAAATATCGTAATGATTAAATAATTGGAACACTTAAATAGATTTAAAAATTTATTATTATGAGATATCTCCTCTGTACACACCTCCAGACTCCAATTAATCCATTCAACTCTTTCTGCTTTCCATTTACCATCACTATGATCTACGGCTACATTACCTTGCTGGTACTGTATGTCAGTCAATCATGGGACTATACTCAATTTTAAACATATGATATATACCTACATATCCATTGAAGCACTCTCAAAAAATAATTGGCTTTTCAGGATCTTATAACCTATTTCAAAATATTAAATAATAACAATAATTTTACAATGTTACATTCTAAAACATCTCTGTGCACCAAACTAGCCCTCGTTAGAGAGTTTAATCACACAATACTTCAGTCTATATGTTGGCAGGTTTGTTAGATTGGTTTTAACCCATTATCACTTTGCTGATGTTAAAACAATCATACTAAGGCTCATTATGATCTTCATCACACCTGCCACATATTAATGACACTTTAGGGATACTCTTTAAACATCAAAACAATTATCTATATTAGCTTGACCAAAGTGTCAGCATGTCAAATTATGAATATAAAAACTTTAATTTCTATTTACAATTAATACAAATAAATAGTGTGCCTCTATTATGTTTGGCTGTGATGAATATGTACACAGACTGCTTTTAAAGCAAATGCAAAAATACTTCTCCTGCAAGGAGAAATTGAAGAAATAGTACTACTTAATCACTCTATAACTTGCTTGATACGACATGTTAGATGAGAAAAAAATATACAGCTAATAGAGCTTTCAGTCTAATGGAATACAAAATCTTTATTGACCATCGACAATGCTTACATTTGTAGGCTTACGCTTTGTACTATGTATTAAACTATATACATGTATAAGCAGTGTTCATAAACATAAAACTTTAAATAATTCATTTCTGAAACACTTAACAAGGCAATATAAATCTCTCTTCAAATCAAACTGATTTTTTTTTTGTCTCTCTATAATTGTTTGTTTTTATGAACAATACATATATGGTGGTTCAAGAGACATATTCTTCACAGGAAGAAAAATTGAACTTAATATGTTATACATTTTTGGGACATAATTTGATTACTTTTAACAATTTAAGAGGATGCAATATTTTTTCATATTTAAAAGGCCTCAAAATGGCCTCAACATTAACAACACCTTTTTGGTGGAAAATACACATCAATCCAATCCTTCATGTATGACTTTCCTTTACATTCTATGACATTCTAGACATGGTCCCAGGTTTTTGTGGTGAAGGAGAGTTAGAGGTCAAAGAGTAAGATCCCTGACCAGTCCATAAGTAAATACAAATTCCCTGGTATACACAACACCTGATGATACAAATAAGGCAATACAAATTTAGAAAAATAAGGTGATCATCAATAATATCAATGCATATCTTGTTTTGTCATTGCATAATTCTATTGTTTGCAGCAAATCAATAGAATTTTAACATCCAATGATTATTACATAACCTATGTTATACTTTATATTTTGAGGGTATGCATTGGTGTACATATAGTTAAGTTGAAAATATTGCAAAAGTTGACAAGAATCCACTGCTTTTTCAAAATACCCAAAGTCTAATGATAAGACAGTTGCACGACAAAATCAAAGACAAAAATATGACTGAACTACAGGATGATTTGGTCTTTGTTTTACTGTAGTTATTTTGCTCTGTTACTTATAACTTATAATGAATAGTGAAGCCTCTCCTAACACAAAGCCGAGAGAACGTTACTGGCCACACAACACTATGGAATACAAGTTAAAAATAAAAGGCCAAGCATATACTACTATCTATGTAATCTCAAAACAGCTAAACAAGTCTGTTTTATCCAAATTCACAAACTAAGAACAAGTAAATTGCAAATTTTGAAAAATCTCAAGTTTAACCCAGTAGGTAAATTACATCCTCTTTTAGCAAAATTGAGATGATGTTCTTCAGAAAATTGCTTTGCATGAATAAGACATGAACAATATTGATAGATAGAAAAGCAATAATATTCATATCTAGTGTTCTAAAAATCCTACAACTAAGCTGAAGGATCTTCAGGCTCACCATTAAATATCATAAATATAAATGTGGGTATGAGTCAGATGATGAACTAACAAACAGATTGCAAAATTTTGTAAAGTCAGAAAAACTGCAGAGCTCAGTCTGTAGTGGAGGTAACGGATTGCATGGGGGATGACTTGGCAGAGGGCGTCGTCGTGAGGGTTTGCTTGGTGGAAGAGGTGACAGATGTAGATGGAGACAATTTGGTCGCAGAAGTCTGCTGGAAGTGGAGAGGTAGAGAAGGCATCCTCATATCGATGCCCAACTTGCACAGAGTGGGATTGTCTTTGTCGGATATCTGCAAGGCACACCAGGTGGCAGTGCGAGCTCTCCGGGCTAGAGCCGTCAGCTCACTTATACTGGCAGCCAAGGCTAACACATCTGAAATATAATGCATTTATCTAGAAATAAAATATTCATATCACATATAAAACCGTCACACTACTCAATGGTCTAAAAACCTAATATAAAACCCCACTAAGAGGTTGCAGGAGCTTTCTTTTTAACAGTATTACGTGAGAGACTTATGTCACCACTATAGCTGTAACCTTTGACATTTTGACATTTTGGCAAAGGTCAAAAGAATATATCAGTATTTATATCAAATTGCACATTAAGTTGTCTCAAAGAAATTCTTGTACACCAAGAATCACTGAAAAATTCATTCAAGTTTTGTTCTTCAGATACCAAGATTACAGTGACATAGTGCATAATCATTTCACGATAATATTTTACAAAGCAAAGGTACAACACAAATCAGTAATGATATCTTCAAGGCAGTGGTGCAGTGTTTCCTTTATTATATTGGTCACAAGAACATTGTCTTAGCAAATAATTAGGCATTAAAAATTGTTAAAGACTGAAATATGCTTTTGATATTAGTAGTAGAATCAGCAATATTAAATAATCAAGAGGCCTATGGGCCTGAATGGTCACCTGAATTCGGATATAGAATGAAACAAAGACACTATATACTGGCCCTTGAAGACAGTCAGTGATTTTATAAATTTGACTTTTTAATCTATGAAGAGTATTAACTTCCATCAAACCTGTATGAAGATTTTTTTGAAATTTTAGTCATTTTGACCCCGTTTGGCCCCGCCCCTCTGGTCCAACAGAGGGTAAGTGAGGACAGATATGAATGTTAAATGTTTTTCTTTTATAGACTAAAGTAAACTTGCCCCCTCCCCACGGGAAAAAAGTAAGACCCCAGGGTTATATTATTCACAATTTCTATAAAACATCTTACTGTCATGTCGGTCTTACCGTTGACGATGACATTGATGTACTCGCCGCGCAACTTGCGCAATACCTATTGCATACTGAGTTACAATATAATGCTAAATGTGAGTCGAGTGGCTAATATTGTGTGATATGTGTGACCCACATGTGATAGATCTATCCTGAACTCATTGGGTATTACTGTATTCATTAGAACTGCAGAATGTGTCCATACTTTCTATTACCCGAAGTTTTTACAACAGACGCTTCTTCAAAGAAGTGCAATTGTTGTGGAATGAAGTTCATAGCTCTGGCAATAAACGCGATAATGTGGTTTTCATGAGCTGCTGTCCGTGTTTTAGGCTGGATAGACTGGATTACTTTTCGTGTCATCGCTAGCATAATATTCACGGTAGGGAATGTATGTCACAAACGTTACTTTGAGAACAACATAATGGCTGCCATGAGGCCTGCCTCGCTGTAAGTTGACCTCTGTTTGTTTATTTATCAATCAACTTCTTAAATATCAACGCCGTCAAAAGTACTTTTAATTCAATCCATATTTATTGGCTGTTAATGGATTTCTTACGAAATGTGCCTTTTTTTCAAACATTCCAGGACAAACATTGTATGCTCGTAGATCTAGCGTTGTTTTCGTTAGGACTTCTACGTGGAAATGCAGCAAATTGCCTGTAAAATCTTAAATGGCCGATTGAACCGCTTGCAGTGAACGAACATTCCTCTCCAATAAACGGGTCATTATTTTGTGACTGTTTATTATATGAACTTTAAGACTTTGTTGGTAATTTTGCTTGGGTTCGGATACAGGTGACTGGGTCAAATGTTCCCAATGCAGTCACATTTTTTATAATCTTGTGACAACTTCCTCTTGTAACATCAGTTGTTGTTTTTTTTACTAATCTCATGAAAAAAGATAATCCTTCAGTTTATAATGAAGATCAAGTATTTCACAACAAAGTTTACCGTCCAACAGCACCCCGTTAGCATAAGATCTTCCACATAAGTTTTTCTTATCAGGCGCAGCCATATTGCCTTTCAAACTCTAGAACATTGTCAGATAAACTCCGCCCAATTGTTCTATCGCCTGATGTCGGTAGACTATCTAAACTCTGCTCGTCCAGATGATTGACAGAACCACTCGACCAATTGATAATACTGTTGCTCAACATACCGAGGTATTACATCATTTATTTTGTCAACAGTTAGACCAACACCACAGTAAGACCTTTCCATCTATAAAGAGTATTTGATTCTAAAATTTCCAGAATTAAAGAAGAAGATTTTTGAAGTTTTAGCATATTTGACCCCTTTTGGCTCCGCCCCTTCTGTCCCCAGGGGGTCGGCTGGGACAAATATTGATATGGTGTTAAAATGCTATCTCAGACTAATAATTCTAACCAAGTTTCACTCTTTTTCTATGAAAACTGAGCGAAACGTGCTCATAAATGTATTTTCCCTAAATAAACTATTGTAGATTTGAGGCCCCTCCCCAAGGGAAAACATGAGACCCCAGGGTCATTAAGTTCACAGTTTTTGTAAAGGACCTTAAGACCTTTCTATCTATGAAGAGTATTTGATTATACCACATCTGTCAGTGGAGAAGAAGATTTTTGAAATTTTAAGTCAATTTGGCCCCTCTCACAGCCTTCTGGAGAGTGGGGGTCATATAATTCACAATTTCGATTGGCCTTATGCCTTAGAAAGTATGTGAAAAATTTCATTGAAATTGCTTCAGCAGTTTTGGAGAAAAAGTTGAAAATGTAAATTGTGTACAGACATATGATGCACGATGAATGACGACGGAAGACGACAGACAAAAGGCGATTAGAATAGGTCACTTGAGATTTGTCTCAGGTGACCTAAAAAACAAAGTAAAAGTTTGAGAGCTATTTCCTGCCCTGCAGTAATATTTACCTTTATCGTCTTGGTGACGAGGTCCTCCATTTCGGTTCCTATTTGTAGCGTTTACTATTTCCTCTTTACGACGTGCTTGCACCTTTCTGACACCCTCCAGCCAACGTTCTAAGGCGGAGTGGATGTTTGGATGGAGTCCTGTTCCCATTAACCTCTCCATCTTGTCTATCAGGGTCAAAATCTGACAAAACATAGTAAAGAATGTTTCTACCAAACAAAGCAGTACCGTACGTATTTTCCGGAGTATAAGCCGCGACTTTTTTCCCTGAAAAAATCAGGAGTGAGCTTATATTGTGTTCAAGGACATGTTGGTAAATAAATATCAATTCTTAATAACTTAATTGGTTCTATTACGATGACAGTGAAATACTAGTCTGAGACCCAAAACAAGCACTTTTCATCAATATGTCAACTGCAATCATGACAGATTAAATTACCCCTCAAGGAGTTTTAACCCTAAGATTTGATATGAGGTGATAAGCTAATATCTAGAGTATCTGAGTAAATTACATCACCCTTTCCTAACTATCCAGGATTATTTCATGAATTATCAGACGTTTCTAATTTGATGCAGGTAAAAATTGAAACCGTTAGCATTTCCTTGTTCCTATTTGATTGTAAGATTGGAGGTATGACAACAGCATAAAGATATACAATTTTTGTTTTAATATTATTAGAGAGTGGGCTTTAAAAACAGGATTAAACTTCTGATTATGTACTGACCCTAGCATGCTCTTTGAAGGAGTCCACCACCAGTCTGTCGACGCGTGAGGGGTTGGAAGGCAAGCGTGGCACTACAATGTTATTGGCACTAGAAATCCTCTTCCCTGGGTGTTGTCTGGCTAACTCAGCCTCTGTCTGTTCGAAACATACATTTCTCATTTAAATGACATATATGCTGGAGTCTCGGAACAAAGCAAAGTACTTCAGCTCACATAAAGCTTGACTTGTAGAATAACAATAAGTTTATCTAATTTCACATTTTTTTTTACCATTCGGCATATAACAAGTTAGTAAAGTGTCATGAAGCTTTAGAATAATGTCTTAAGCAGCTACCAAACTTATTTTTGCTTCTTTGACAATATACCTTTTTCCTCTCCTTTTCTGTATTTCTATACTGTTCATAGCATTCTTCAAGTTTCAAGTGAAGTTCAATGGAAGGACCACTCCTCCTTTTCAAACAAACAGAAATTTAAATTGGTTACCATGATATTATTGAGTGCAAACTTTTAACATTTAACATATAATGAACTTAGTTGCAAACAAAATTCTTAAATGAATTCAGAAGGTTGCTAAGGCAATTTTGACTGTATTCAATGAATTTTTGATTACAGTTTGCCCATCGATAATATTAGTTATGCAAACTCTTACAAAAATTTGAAGACATAAGCTGTGCAAAAATAAGATTATCCCTATATATTTACTTTCCTAAAACTATCCTACCTTGGTTGTTTAAATCCATGTATAAAGGGAGGTAATCCATAGTAGGCAGGAACATCATAGATAGCATCAGGAGGAATAAAGGCAGGACTGAAGGAAGCATAAGGATCTACAGGATAGTATTCCACGAGTTCTGTGGGGTAGGTTGGGTGTCCAGTCAGGAAATGTCCAGATACCTGTAGGCCTGGAGCTGGTAGATAATGATGTGTCAGGGAGGGATGGTACAGTTCCTGTGGAGCCTTGGCCAGGTGTTGACTTGTGATTCTATCACTAGGTGGTAATACTGACCCTTTCACTGATGTAGAGTACATATCGACCGGCTTGCTGCGTCGACTGTCCTCTCTACTTCTCTGAGGTTTTTCCTGAGCAGCCAGCATGCCACTGCTGTGTGACTGTTTTGGACTAGGGTATTGATGCTGAATAATAGAATTGGCAACGGAGGTTTGCAGCTTACTTAAGCACTGCAGTAGTTCCTCCGGGGTGACTTGAGTATTGCTGAGAAATGCTGGGTTGGTTCCAGATACTTTTGATGATATTAGGTTATTAACTCCTGGCGATTTATCTGTCAATGATGACTTAGTAACTCCACTGTTGACTGCCATAGACTGACCAGTAGTACTTGGCATTGAACACTGTATATCCGTGGCATCCCCCTTTTCTGTGATGTGACTATTTCTGACTGACTTGATTCCCATTGACTTACTTTGTGCAGTGGAATGGTTTTGTAATCGCTTGTATTCATGGTCTTGTTGCATAAGATGATGGCTCCCCAGCTTCTGACAACTCAAATAGTTGATGCCATGGCTTGGTGGACTCATGTGGTTGATACCTGTGGTTGTGACTTTCCCAATAGCTTGGTTCCTGATCAGGCTGCCGTCGCTGGCCATACCACTGCTAGGATATATTTCAGGAAGATGTGAGTCACCCTGATTGTTCCTGTGCAAGGCATTCTGTGTAAGGTAGTTGATGGTGTTAATATTGTGATGTCTCGGCTCATTATCCTGTTTACCATGGTCGGGGTAGCCAGGAAAGCTTCCACTCTGGTTCCAATAACTCCTCGAGATTCCACTAGGATCAACATCATTACTAGTGTTTTGATTCATCAAATTAGCATTGTCAGCAGTATTTCTGAAATTGTCTCCAGTCTTTTGAGATGAACCTCTAGAGTTATAGGGGCCACTGTTGGGTGGTCTAGCGTAAGAGTTATTACCATTCAAGTCTAACAAATATTTATCGTTTCCAACAATGGATGGATGAACATTAGTATTTAGTTCCTTAGAAAAATCTGCTGGCTTGCACATATTAAGCTGATTTCCTTGGTCATGGTTGAGTGTGTTATGTTCGTTCTCGGATATAGCTTTGTTGTTAGATGGCCAAGCATGTCTCTCAGATTTGTTAACCTGTGGTTGAGAAAATCGTGAAGGTTCCAAACATTGGGAATTTACATTTCCTCCCATTCCGAGGAAATTGGCATTAGGCACTGGATGGGTGAGGGAGCTGAGATTTGACTGAAGTGCTGAGGTATGCACATCAAGAGAATGAGGATTAGTGTCTGTTCTGATGTCGGGCCAATGACTGTTCCTTTGCCTACCAAGGTCAAAGCTGTAGTGGTCCGGTCGACCTGTTGAAGTGATACTGTGGTGCGAAGCAGATCTGAAAGTATAAAATGATAACCATGTTAGGATGATAAAAGGTAACAAAGTGTTAGGTACTTTGTACAGGCTTTCAAGAAATATCAACACTTTTGGATTTTTTTTGGTGTGTTGGGTGAAGAATTAAGTTGAAATTCAAGAGAAAATATGACTTCCAATTTTATAACCTGAACATGTACAGACAAAAAGGACCATTCTTTACCAGGCAGTCGCCTTCCTTCACCACATCAAACTACCTCATAAGTGGACTTTGGAACTAAGCACATGCAGTGAAATTAATTCTAAAGGTATACAGTTAAACCACTCCTTGTATTTAGCGACTTCCTGTCTTATGTGACCTTAATTATTCCTCCCAATGATATTTACTATATAAATGACTTGTATTCAACGACAACCTGCCTAAGGCGACTAATGAACATAATAATTCACACCGTAACGTAGTGTTGGGAATCGGTTGTAAAATCACAATAGATGATTGGTTTAGGACAACCTACTTATTATCGATTTTATAATTGGATAATATTTATAGAACATTTTCTTATATTTATGTATTTAACTTTTTATTTTCTCTGAAGAATTATAGAAAGATATCTGGTGACAACAGCACAAAGAAGTATTTTTTTCTAATTCAAATTATTGATTATCTAACATGTCGACCATATTGTGAAATGTGGTTATGCACCAATATACAAATAATTAAGTTCAAAACAATGTAAAATAAGCACAAGTTAAACCCTATTTTCATATTCAATTATTGACTTTCATAATCTATCAATCATCGATTTAAATCGAGAATCAGTCCAACACTACCATAACATGTTCCTAACCTGTCTCAGCAACTATTTTGAAACTGAAATACGAAGTTTTGGAATGAAATCTTGCAAGATTTTGTGTGATTTTGTTGTGAATATTGTTTCAGCAATCAAATGCTTGATACAATGCATTGAGCCAAGTGTAGTCAACAAGAGTTATACTACATTGGCAAATGTATTTCTCTGCGGAGATCGATTAGGCAATATTTCATGACAGAATGATGAGTATAACATCGCTATTGTATCCTAAATTACATGAAGTATACATGTATAAACTTGATTGCCAATTATTTCATTAAAAACACAGTGAAATTATTTGATAGAATTCCGGGAAATAACCTCACGGTTCGCCAACATATATATGTCACACGTGTGCAATTTTAGCAGTCGTTCATCACATCGTTTTTTCACTCTCTGCAGACATTTATTACACGTACATGATATTAAAATAATAAATATAACTTGTGTATCAATGTTTCTTAATTTTTCATGGTTTTATAAGTTTTTTTCTGGATAACGATCCCGTAGAAATCTGAAGCCAAACCGAGTCTGGCATTTGTTGGCATTTTGCGATTGATCATGCTTCCGGTACAAAATTATATACATCTTTATTTTATTTCCAGTTGATATTACACATATGTCTTTTAGACACTTTTACCTAGATTATTCTGATGTATAACTTTGAGAAATCGGGGAGTGAAATATTTTCACAAGTAAATCATGACGTAATTATGTGTCTCAATGGAGTATTTCACGATTAACCATGCACCTGGTATGTAATTATTTTCATTATTGATCCTGTCTTATGTGACCTTATTTTGAACTTCACTTGGAATATCACTTAAGACTGGTTTGACTGTATTTGTCTCCATTGATGGGCAGATATTTCAAGATCTCTTGTGTCATAACCCAAGTGTTATACATCACTACAATGTACCTGTCATGGCTAGTGGTATGTTGCTCCCTGGAAGAGCTGTCATTTAGGCTTCCATCAAAGGAGAAGAAAGAGCAGTTCTTATCCTCGTCCACAATCTCAGACACAATGGAGTCAAACTGAGACAATTTGTCACTCGGCCCACTCAGTGGACTCAACGGGTCACTGAAACTGTCTTGTTCAAAATAACCTGAATCCACATGATTGCATGGAATTTGGTTAGGAGTACTGCTCTCTGCGAAAAGGTAGTAGTTGTTTCCATTTTCCAAATTGTTGGGTGACATTTGGTTAGTCTTGGACTTCTGCTGTGGCAAAAAATTGAAGAATCCCACATTTTCATTTTGGTAAGGACCCTACAACAAAACAGGAGAAAAAATTTAAATGCTTCATTCATATGCATGCAACTATTAATTAGAAAAACACTCCAAGTACAGATGGTCTACTATAAGAATAGTTTGGGCCCTTTTTGGACACCAATTCTATCAATTTTTTAAACGAAGTGTTAAGAAGTTAAGTTTTGTTGTATTTGAAATATTTAGTATATATCCTATTCATTTGTAATGAAATTTATTTATTTTTGCAGCTTTTAATTAGTTGCCTTGGTAACCTATGTATGATTTTTTTTTGCCATTTTTTGCATTTTTTTATAGAATATGTCTAAGAAACAAGAGTACAATCTTTAACAAACTTCATATTTACTGAAAATATGTAGGCATTTCAGATAATCGTTAGGAAAAACATAATATTTGTTCAAGGATGTGCTCTATAAACTAAGCAAACAAGCAAATTAGTGGAATTTATATTCCCTGCTTTCGTTAATCAAAGGGCCATAACTCCGCCAAATAGGGTCCTTGGAAAGTGCTGATCAAGCTTGGCTAAGGCCCTGAGACATTTAACCATGTTACCAAAGTTTCAAGAAAATCCAGTAATATTTGCGAAAGTTATCAAATGGAAACAGTCGAAAATGCCGTTTTTCATTAACAAATAGGGTCCGAAGAAAGTGCCAATCAGACTTGGCCAAGGCCATAAGACATTTAACCAGGTTACTAAATTTCAAGAAAATCTGGTTATATTTGCGAGAGTTATTAAATAGAAACAGCCGAAAATGCCGTTTTTCCTTAACAAATAGAGTCAGAAGAAAGTGCCAGTCGGACTTGGCCAAGGCCCTAAGACATTTAACCATGTGACCAAGTTTCAGAAAATCCGGTAATATTTGCGAGAGTTATTAAATGGAAACAGTCGAAAATGCTGTTTTTCGTTAATTAAAGGGCATTAACTCTGCCAAATATGGTTTAAGAAAGTGCCAATCAAACTTAACCAAGTTCTGGAGACATTTAACCAGGTTACCAAGTTTTAAGAAAATCTGGTTATATTTGCGAGAGTTATTGAAGGGCAACAAGACGAAAATGGCTTTTTTCCTTAACAAATAGGGTCAGAAAAAAGTGCCAGTCGGACTTGGCCAAGGCCCTAAGACATTTAACCATGTGACCAAGTTTCAGAAAATCCGGTAATATTTGCGAGAGTTATTAAATGGAAACAGTCGAAAATGCTGTTTTTCGTTAATTAAAGGGCATTAACTCTGCCAAATATGGTTTAAGAAAGTGCCAATCAAACTTAACCAAGTTCTGGAGACATTTAACCAGGTTACCAAGTTTTAAGAAAATCTGGTTATATTTGCGAGAGTTATTGAAGGGCAACAAGACGAAAATGGCTTTTTTCCTTAACAAATAGGGTCAGAAAAAAGTGCCAGTCGGACTTGGCCAAGGCCCTAAGACATTTAACCATGTGACCAAGTTTCAGAAAATCTGGTAATATTTGCGAGAGTTATTAAATGGAAACAGTCGAAAATGCTGTTTTTCGTTAATAAAAGGGCATTAACTCTGCCAAATATAACCAAGTTCTGGAGACATTTAACCAGGTTACCAAGTTTTAAGAAAATCCAGTTATATTTGCTATTATTGAAGGGCAACAAGACGAAAATGGCTTTTTTCATTTAAAAATAGGGTCCAATGAAAGTGCCAATCAGACTTGGCAAATGCCCAAAGACATTTAAGCATGTTACAAAGTTTTGGGTAAATCCAGTAATATTTGTGAGCGTTATTGAACAAAAACAGCCAAAAATTCGTTAATCGAAGGGCCATAACTCTACCAAATAGGGTCAGATGAAAATGCCGAGTGAACTTATCCTAGCCCTTGGTACAGTTAACCATGTGACTAAGTTACAAAAAAAATCGCTTAGATTTGTGGCAGTTATTGCACGGAAACCAAGTGTTACAGACAGACAAAAGGACAGACAGTTTCAGTGAAAGCAGGGGATAAAAATGGCACACGATAACAAAATTTCTACATTTGTATGATTTACTGTATAACATGCATGTTTAACATATAAAATATCAAAGAAACACAATTTAACAAAGCATGACAATTTATTGACTCGTGCCCTATCTAGGACTCGAACTCACGATCTACGGCACCCAATCGCCTAGCCAAAAATATCTGCGCCTTCTACCACTGCGCCACATCCACATCCCCAATAAAAGAACATTTCTATGACGAAGTGATAGTCGGTTCAATATCCTGATATGATCACTGTGGAAATTGTCATGTTCACCATAGAAACTTTAGTTGCAAGGGTACATGTCACATCATACCTTGTTACCTATTGCATTAAGGATGTACTGGGTATCTAACAAGAGGCCAAGAGGGCCTGTATCGCTCACCTGGTTTGTAATGCCAAGTAATGTTCTGAATACAGGTTCATTGTTTCTTTTCTGAAGGAATTTGAATATTTACCTCTAATTCCCCTATTGGGCCCCTCCTGCCCCCAGCGGGTCAGAGGCAAAATTTATACAAGTTCTGTTCCCCTTCTCCCAAGGATGTTTGGGGCCAAATTTGGTTACAATCCATGCAAAACTCTCGGACAAGTAGCGATTTATAGTAATTATCTCTATTTCCCCTATTGGGCCCTGCCCCTCCTGCCCCCGGGGGGTCAGAGGCAAAATTTATACAAGTTCTGTTCCCCCTCCCCCAAGGATGTTTGTGGCCAAAATTAATTTGGTTACAATCCATTCAGAACACTATGACTAGTAGCGATTTAAAGGAAATGTTGACGGACAGACGGACGACGGACGGACGCCGCGCCATGACATAAGCTCACCGGCCCTTCGGGCCAGGTGAGCTAAAAATACATAAGCTCACCAGCCCTTCGGGCCAGGTGAGCTAAAAATTAAACGATTTAATCATTAGATAACAGGATTCATGGCCAAACAGAACCAAAACCATACAATAACATAATCATTCATTATATGTATGTTTTTCAAAATGTCTTAGGTGGTGCCATCCTTCAAAGATTTTGGAGACAGAAAGGGCAATGTTTTTGGGGCCTAAAAATAACAATTATTTTTTGGCAAAATGTTCAACCAATAGAACTGGAGAGAAAATTTAAAAAAGAAATTCTCATGATGGTGGCTTTGACGACCATCTTTGATTTCTAGTATCATTTCCGGCAAGATTTCCCTTATCTCAATATTATTGAGTATTGGTACTTGAGGAGAAAACTGAAATAGGTCTGGAACTGGAAAAGTGTAAATGTGCAATCATGTTCAATGCCTGGAAAAGGCTTTTATGAGTTTAAAAATGATTGTTGTAGCTTCCATGAAAATGTGTTTTTGAGGCCAAAAAATAGCAATACTATGCATTGCCCTCCTTTCATATTCCTATTAATTTTCAGCTCTATAGCACATATGGAACTGGATAAGTTTAAAATGTGTTTTTCAAGATGAAGGCAGGCATTTTTAATTTCAGACCAACCCAAAAGACAACAACATTAATATTTGTTAGGATGATTCATCATTTCAGGATAATTCCATGTCACAGATAAAACTTGGTTTAAAAGTTGAAAAGTTTATGAACAGTGCACAAGATAGATGACGAGATTGGACAAAGAGTTTTACTTTAATACAAAATAGTATCTATTAGGCCATATTTGTGTTGGTTTTTTCTGTCTTATGTCGGCATGCTGGTAGCTTTTATGTCTCTTGAGTGCAGATAAAACCATCACAATTTTTTTTATGAACTGGTCAATAAAAGAGGTATGTAACAGGGTAAGTAATGTTTCCTACAATGTCCATAGATACAAAATCTAAAAAAACGAAAACTCTTTTCTAAATTCGATCAGTAAAAATGAATTACCCGGTAACTTATTTTTGTAGAAAAATGTACAAAATCAGTATCAATTTGAACCCCCCAAAAATTTTAATTCCTTTGAAAATCAATGTCATTATTTTCATTTGTGTGTTTTTTGGTTTTTTCGCCTTGCGGGCTGGTAGGTTTAAGAAAATCAAAATGACACAAAACAGAAAAAAAAGCACAACTATGGCCTCATCATCAGATACAATATCTATATCTAATAGTTTATATTCATATTGTTACCTCCTGATTTCTGTATGATGAGAAATCAATCATTGTGGAGTTGAGGTTTGTGGCAGTCATGGACACCTTTTACAATGAAATTTAAAACATGATTCTGAAATAAAGTAAAAGATAAATCTTACACATTTTAATTACATAACAAACTTTATACATGCAAAATTGATAAACAGGCTGCTCTTTATTCAAGTATATTAATTAAAACAGTTTTCAAAGTATATAAGTAGGTTACCAAAGGCCTAACGGAAATTTTGGGCATACATCGTAATGAGCTAATTATCAAGGTATCAAGGCAAAAGGTGAAACAGTAAAGAATTATCAAGAATGAAATGACAATTTCATAGAGCCCATATATCTCCAGAAGATCCCAGAGGGATCTTTGCGCCCACCAAAGAATGATCTATACATCTGACAATGGAAAGACAGATGTTTTCTCTGCTTTTCAAACTTTGACTACTTTCAAACAAAATTTCAGACAGATTGCTTTAGTGCTTTCTGAGAAAAAACAGTAACAAACTTCGATTATTTAAATCCAAAAAAGCAAGCTGTCGGCCATCTTGATCACAGATTGGTCCCAAAATGCAATATGCACAACTACGGCCCTAGGGGAACATGTACATGAAACTTTGAGAAAGATCCCTTCAGTACTTTTGGAGAAATAGCAATAACAAACAATAAATATAAAAATTCAAGATGGTTGCCTGGCAGCCATCTTAAGGACGGATCGGTCCTAAAAGCAATATGCACAACTTGGTCCCTAGGGAAGCCTACATATGAAATTTGAGACAGATCCCTTCTGTACTTTCTGAGAAATAACAATAACAAACTTTAACTATCAAAATCCAAGATGGCTGCCAGGCGGCCATCTTAAGGACCGATCGGTCGTAACAGCAATATGCACAACTTATGCACAACTTGGTCCCTAGGGGAACCTACATATGTGATTTGAGACACATCCCGTCAGTACTTTTTTAGAAATAACAATAATAAACTTTAAATATCAAAATCCAAGATGGCCGCCTGACGCCCATCTTAAGGACCGATCCGTTCCAAAATGCAATGCACACAACTAGGGCCTTAGGGGAAACTTAATATGTGTTTTGAGACAGATCCCCACAGTACTTTCTGAGAAATAGGGATAACAAGAATTGTTAAAGGACGGACGAAAGGAAGGACAGAAGGAAGGACGATGGACCACGGTCAAAAAAAGATGTGAATCGCCAACCATCTGATGATGGTGGGCGAAAAAGCAACCAAACAAACAAAACAAAGGACAAACTGCCACACTCTCAGATAGGCTTCACCAAAAGTTAATTTATTGTAACAGCTACAATACCCAACCTCCATATGAAACTTGACAGTATTGGATGGTCATGAGTCATTAAACTGATGGCAATTTGATTATCTAAGTTTTAAATTTTACGATACCTATCAAGAAACAGGGTTCACGATACGATACATATCGCAATATTTTGATAGACATTATGAAATAACTTGCTGAAAAAAATAATTAATAAATAATTACATTATCAAATATTTGTTTGAGTTTTACGTCCTATTAATAGCCAGGGTCATGTAAGGACGTGCCAGGTTTGTTGGTGGAGGAAAGCCGGAGTACCCGGAGAAAAAACACCGGTCAGCGGTCAGTACCTGGCAACTGCCCCACATGGGATTCGAACCCGCATCCCAGAGGTGGAGGGCTTGTGGTAATATGTCGGGATATCTTAACCACTCGGCCACTGAGCCCCCTCATTATCAAATAAAAATGAACACTGACAGCGATTTCTTGACTTGAGTTTTATCCATTTCCCATGTTCCGGTACTAGATTTAGTAGACAGAGACTTGAAATAAGACCAGATATATTTGCCTTAACACAAGTTTAGTGTTTTGCTCCTTGTGAGATTCCGCCATTTTGTTATTAACAAATGTTCGGCTGACGTTAACCAAGGGAGATAATCCAATGTTCAATTTTGAATCGTTACACCACTACTACATTTGATAAAAAATATCAAGAATGCAAGAACATCAGATAGAATTTTTCGTCTATCCACATGCCGATGGTTGCTTGCGATAATGAAAAAGCATAAAAAAGATACAGACTTTTTTAGGTAATACATATCTAAAACAGCACAAAAAACGGAAATAACTTGTGATAATTTAGGGGATTATTCTCAAATTCTCATCAGGCCTTACACAAGATAAGATCTTGTGCATTTTTTTTTTCTTTTCGTCATAAAATGACTGAAGAAATTGAATTGAGTGGTTGCTAAAATGCTAGTGAAAGAATATGACTTTATTACTGTACGGTCATTGAGTAGGCTATGGATTTTTTGTGGTCATATAAAAAATACAAGTCCATGTGCCTAATTGACATTTCTACGACTGTCGACACAAAGATAATCACCTTTGTAACGTTACTGTATAGTTACTTCAATATCAGAACATGTTCCTGTAAATCATCGAACAAACTGGGATCTAGCAACGGCACGTTTTTCAAAATTTTCTGTGAAATCATGGTAAAACCGGCAAACTTCAAGATTGGTCAACAAAAAACCAGAAACACTGGAATTTAATTACATTGTCTTTGTCGTTGTTTAAAATAAACAGAACCAAGAATCATAATTCGTTACAAATCTGAACAAATCTAAAGACTTCGGTGGTCTTGGAGTTCAACAAAGACTGTAAGAGGGAAATGAAGGTGAGCATACGACCCACTATCAACGCAGTAGACAGCTAGTGTCTCGGCCAGTCGGCGAATCGGACAGAAATAACAGTTGATGTTTTCACTTTATAGAAAAGAATGCCAGCGTGCAAATTGGATAAAATATGTTTCAAAAGTACATATATTAATTATTTATACAGTTGACAAGCTGGCTTACCGTTGATGAGGTGGTGTTCTCATTGTTTTTCTTCCGCTCTGATTTGACAGAGAGCGCCATTGAGAGTCATGTTGCCGTATGTATGCTAATTAGCTGTTATCCTTTCATTCCTCCAATCAGAAGAGCTCCTCAGAAGGGAATTAATCTAAGAACTGCTGCACCAAAGATGTGCTGAACAAAATTTTATTTTTTCAAAGAAAAATATGCCAATATTTAACCATACTATTTTAAACAGTGTTAAAATTCAGCCTTAAACATGTTATCTTTTCTATATTCTTTGTATTGAAGTGAAAATCTCAGCTTTTGTCTCAGGCAGTGTGAAAAATATTGGCACTGCGCGTTGAAACACGTAAAGTTATAGTCTACTTATTTATTTTCGATGTCATTATAGACTATATATTCCTATCCAATTTAATTCTTTGTTTAACTTATGTTCAAGTACTATTTAAGTATTATTTCATAGATAGCGATTGATTATCAAAATTTCAAGAAAATTGATAAAGCTCTATATGCATAAATCATAGCCTCACATCTACAATGTAGGTCCAACATGATAAAAAAATCAAAATGGAAATAATCTAACTTGTCTTAGTTATAACACGTTTCTGATGAAACAACTAGATTTATTTTCTTCTTTTCAATGTACACTTATTCATTCAAAGGTAGATTTTTTTTAATTTAGCTTAGAATGTCTTGACCGTGGATTCGGAGCAGACGATAGTGGAGAACGTTCAATGTCACCTTGGGTACATCCAGACCTGTAACCCATTATACGTGTAACATGACTACTTTTTTCACTGGATATTTTTTTTTTTTTTTTTTGTTATATGCCCAATTCTTCACTATTCAATACATGTATTTTTGTAATATCTTGTGCGTATATGATTATATAAAAATTCCTTCAATCGTTGCCAGTATTACATGGACGTGTTAGCGAGAATCTACTTAACATTTTGGTGCATTAATTGTGTTCAATTGTGTGTTCTTGCCTACTTATAACGTTTAGGACACAAAATATGAAAATATATATTTTAGGTAAAAAAATTATGGCTAGTGTTCCCACGCCTGCAACAAAGTAGGCTAAGGACTGCACTAACCATTCTGGTCATAGAAACTCATTCTTTGTCTTTGCAGTCGACAGAGGAACTTCCGGATTGACGGCGTTTCTCGTGACTAACTAGTTAAAAATGCAATATTAACATACATATAAAGTTTAAACATTATATCATGGTCTGGTACACAGGGATTTGACACGAATTTCCAGCAAACGGTTAATATAATGTGTTAATCAACTGGCAATAGAGCCTTGGCACCATTTAAATGGGAAAAGATTAGAATATGTGAATAGTGATTATGGTATCCATCTTGGAAGTTGGAAAAATAGTGCAACGTATCTAAAATAACAACACATCTTAGGCTGCCCTTATTTTACTTTCACACAAATATTCAGCACTGAAGCTTATGTAAAAGTTTAAAATGTGTTTAAGATGACAGCCATATTGGTTTCGGATTTACCCGTAAAATGATATTATTTAAGATTATTTCAGGCATGTTTTATTAAATTGCCCGGTAGAACTTGAGAAGAAGCTCAAAACGAGTTCGCAAGATGGCAACTGTGACAGCTATCATGGATTTCGGATAGATTCAGAAAATAACAACATCGGAACCATGCCAGAATCATTTCAGACAAGTTTCAGTTAAATAACACCGGTAGAACTTGAAAAGAGCTTCAAAATGTGTTTTCAGCCATCTTGTATTTCGAATTGATCCAAACAATAACAACACTTAGTCGGGACCATGTCAGAATTATTCTAGGCAATAGATGTGGCAGCCACCTTGGATTTACGATCGACCCAAAAATAACAACTTTAGGCCCACTACCTTTCCGAAACGGCTTTTGATTTTTAAAATGGGAATGCAAAACGAGATCGATAATTTTGTAGAGTCTCAAAAGTTAATAATTTACCTACGTAGTCGGGACTATGTCAGATAAATCGTACCAGTAGAACCAGAAGTTCAAACGATGTTTCCAAGATGGCAGCCATCTTGAATTTCGGATTACCCGAAAATACCAACAACACTTAGTCGGGACCATGTCTAGATCTAGTCTGCTAAACCTGCCTATATTATTAGGCGTTTTTTATTTTTTATTTTTTATCACCTTATATATATATATATATTATATATATTAGGGAGGAGTCTACTAATATAGGCAGGTTTAGCGGACTAGTCTAGTTCGCGCCTCAGCAGACCCAGAGAAGTAGTTCACCATGTGAAAATGTTTACGGACGGTGGACAACAACGGACGAAGCACAACGGCTTAGGGCCAGATCACGGGCAATTTGCAGACTAAAAAAATCTGACAGCACGTCTAGGTTATAAGATATTATCAGGGTTGGCAACTTCGTCACGTGACCTACGACAGGAGTTAAAGGATTTGTGCAGTCAAAAATGATAATATCAGTTTATGCTGGAAATGAGAGCATTAGCACGTGTAGAAACATCTCCGTGCCGCGCGCGACCGGAATAACCTGTAAGCCGTCGATATCGAGGTCAAATTTTCTGACCACCCGTTTATGCATATTTTCTAACACATATCTAACTTCGAAATATTCGATTTTGCCCCTTATATTCGGATGTTCACTGTAGACTCGAATTTTGCGTCTCGAACAAAATGGATATAGCTAGAACAAACAGATTAGATATAGAGAACACTTCAGCAAATAATTATGTAAAATGGAATGATGAACAATTAATGGCTTATGTTAATCATATCGAAAAAGATGCGTTTGGAAGTCTTCAAAAAGACAAAGCTCCAATTTAACAAAGAGATTGAAATTGTAGATTCGTTTTCATATCTAGGAATATTGACGAATTATAACGGGAGTTTTCATAAAACGAAATTGAAACTGTTGGACCAGTCAAGAAAAGCTATGTTTGCTGTTTACAAGAAAATAAGAAACATCCCTCTTCCTATTGATCTCCAGTTAAAAGTGTTTTACCAATATTGTTGTACTCAGTAGAAGTATGGGGTCACGTTAGGAAAAGTACGTGTAATTACATGGTATATGGTGAATTAGGGAGATTCCCTCACTATGTAGAGGTTAAAAACAGAAAAAAATAGAAACTGGAAGATGGACTGGGACCCCTGAAGTAAATAGAACTTGTAATTTATGTTTTACTGATATTGGAAACAAATTATTATTATTATTTCCTTTATTTCCTCCAATATTGAAGAGTTTACAGAAAATAATACATAAATAAAGAAAGAAACATTCTAACATACACTCGTTACACACATATATACATATCTATCAATACAAGAAAATACTATTAGATATTCGACTACATTTCGCCATTATCTACTAGCGGAGAATGCTTATAATAATTAGCTACAAACATATGTAGACGAGACATCACAAATGATACATACAGTTTGTAATAACAGATATATACGTATCAAAAGTCTATATATAAGGCTAGCACAAAAACATACATAATACAAATACTCTGGAGTTCACAAGATTAAGCATACATATAACTTCAGTTGAAGTTAATACAATCAAATATTTGCCTAAAAAAAGAAAAGAAAAAAGTTATGGATACCACTTTGTACGAACATTTTGTTAACAATAATAATTGAATTTAGTCTAAATTCTTCCATTTCATTTTGAGATAAATGGTAGTTAAATAGTCCACCAAGAAGAACATGCAGTAGATGATATTTTGACATTGAATTGAGATAAAAAAACAAAATCTATATCTTTCACAGTACTGATAATACACCACAGTTGGTCTCGCAAGTTCTCAGTGTGGCTACATTCAAGTACACTGTGCAATATGAGATCATTATACATTAGACCACAAAAATGACACAAATATAAATTTTCATTATCGCGCATTTCTACGCATATTTTAACAATTCGTTTAATGCACGAACCATACTGTGGAAAACGTAAAGCAAGTTTCCATATTGCATATGGTTCTATTCTTTCATGTAAAAGAGAAAAACGAGAAAAATCTTTATCAGCTTTCATCCTTTCACAAAGTTGAAACTGTTCATATTTTTTAACATGGGTATTTACTAAATGTTTCCATTTGCATTTGTTTGGAAATGTACCACATTTTAAAAATCCATCCAGTACAATATACAAATCATATTTTTTCAAAATTTGGATAATGTCAGGGATAAATCCTCTGTTAAAACTGCACAATTTAAAATCGAAAAGACGTTTTATGAAAATTTCGCGAGTTAAAACTCCTATATCCATGGAACATATTCTACCAAGGAACAACAATTTTTTAATACTAATATACACTTCAATAGAAAACCAACCAATCAATGATGTGGACATATCTGTCCTCGTTCTTATATTAAAACCTTGTATAGATTTGACAATGAAATTTTGTGCTTTTTCTAGCATGTATACTTCATTTTTCTTTAATTGCCACAACTCACATCCGTAGAGTGCAGATGGATAAACTTTGCATTTAATAATCTTAGCAGTGGTCAACGGATTCAGGGCACACTGGTGAGCACCAGAACGAATAAGAGACATTACACCACACTGTTTACTATATGTAACATAACTGTTCTGACAAATACATGTAAGTTTTTGAAATTGAAACATAATCTGAATCTAGCTCTAAACCGTGTGACGTCATAATAGTCCGTGGCTTATAGCTGTACTATAACTGATCATGATGTGCTGTCACTTACATCGACGGTCACAGGAAAAGCCGATCAACGATTTTTTATGATTACTTTTGAGTGAAGTTAATCGTACAATAACTTTGGTAAAATATGTAAATAACTAAAAGAGTGAAATTTGATGTTTGAAATACTCTAATTTATGCTCTAATAGCAGGTATCTTCGTGTAATTATGAAAGAAAATACGCACGGAAATAAAAGTTTCGGATTTTTTTTTGTCGAGGAGTTCAGCTACGAATAAGCTATAATTAGATAACATTTTCCTGTAGTCTGTATCTTTGATTCATTGTGAATTGCAAAGTTTGTGACTGTAAAATGAAATTTTACGTAACAAGTAAAGAAATCCTTGATTAAAGCATCGAGGATATGATGCTTGACGTACGTACACACCGAAGATTGATCATTACAAACATTGTGTTGTGTGTTGCTAACAGAATAAATTGAGATACATTTATTATAATAACGTAATACGTTTCAACATGTGGTAGAATAAATTTATTTTTGATATTATAAAAGATCAAAATATTGAAATATGAAGCAAAACAAACTATTTTTAGACAGTGCGGTCGCTTTCAATTTTTACTCAATATACGAATAGATACACCGATATAGATATATAATTAGCCATGCTCTGTGATGGTTATGTAATACCTGGACCAAGTCGTTGTTTACCTGTACACAACGCCGTTCATCGAACTCACCTGTAATTACCTGGCCGCGGGCAATTTGCTATTCGGTGGACTGTATCGGGTATTTGGTATTGTCTTACTGTCAATCAGGTTAGGGCATCCGTTAATTGGATTGTGATTTGAATTATGGAAGTCCCGTACATCTATGCTCTAGGTTAGATTCCCATTATCTATCAGTATTAAAGTTCGCATGATTGGCTATTGGGCAAGGATGATAGAATCATCACATATCAAGCTTAATTTTAAACTGTTCCAGATTACTAATAATTATAATACACAGTGGTTAAAATGTATTAAAAGTATTTTTGAAGAATGTAATCTTGTCAATGTTTTCGAGAGAAGGGAATTCACTAGTTCACATTGTTTGAAAAAAGTTATTTTCCATGCCCTCAAAAGTAATTTTATATATAGTTGGAAAAATGATGTTTTCAACTCTCCGAAAGGTACCAATTATAGAATTTATAAGCATGATCTGATTTTTGAAAACTATTTGATTGTTCTTCCTCCACGTCTGGCGAAGGCTTATTGTAAATTTAGAACATGTAATGTAAAACTAGCGGTTGAATGTGGCAGATGGATTAATATACCAAGACAACAACGATTTTGTAACATGTGTAACTTAAACGAAATTGGAGATGAGTTCCATTATTTATTTAACTGTACTGATGATCACTTAGTATCCAATAGAAAGAAATTTATGTCTAGATATTATTATGAAAGACCAAATACTTTTAAATTTGAAACTCTATTTAATTATGTAGTTAACAATGAACTTATTTCACTTACAAAATTTATAATTATTATACAAGACAGACTTAATTCAGTTCATTAATATAACCAGTATATTATATATGTATATTCTAGTAGATGTGTAATATGTACTGCACTATTTCATTGTTAATGCTGTTTACATGTATATGTCCTGTTTATATATTCTCTACACTACTGTTTGTATGTTTACGAGAATAAAATCTTTGTCATTGTCAGGTTTTATATTGTCACCTCCATTTTTAAAATGAAGATGTAAATGCAAATGGAAATAAAATATCCCTGATCATACCTAGGAATATATATTACAGATATATATATATGTCGCACACAGGTAAAACAATAATGGAAGTTGACTTATTCAGAAACAAAAATGGTTCTAAGAACTATTTCAACTAAAGATTTAACCTTAAAAATTATTCCAGTCAAGTACTGTAATAACGGACTCGTGGCATATAGCAATCTTCAGTAATTTCTAAGGTATTAGTTAGAACTCTAAGCATTTTTTTCATCGTTTCGAATCTACATTGTATAGTCATACAAGAAGGGTTACAGCATTACTACACTAAATATACTTATTTAAATATCACTAAGTATGTTCATACTATTTAAATCTCGGTATGATATACAAAAGGATCGACAATGAATAGGCTATTTTAAGGATTTAGTATAATTTTGAAATTATGATTTTTTTTTAATCTACAGTTATAATGTAATTTAAAAACATACATCAGAAATATCATTGATGTATTTCTGCTTTTAAGTAAACGTTATGGATAAAGTTTCAAAGGCAACAATATAGATGTACATATTATTTTCGGTATAAGATCGGTACTGTTTCTCCAATATCACATAACTGACAACCGTCCACATTTTATTTTTACTCAAAAACTGTGCCGTGTTTGCATCGTTATTGCAGAAGTTTGAAATAAAAACACGCATTCTAGCTTATTTTTATGATTTTACTCGTAAAAAGATAGTGTTACACTATACTGTTTTTTAATTACACTGAAATTTACATAATATGCTATCTAAATCTCAGTCCAGAGTGACCCGAACATCATTTTGATATTGCTATCTAAAGTTAGATATATGCTTGTTTGAATGTTTGAAATGGTGTAAATGGAATGTTTTGAAACTGAAAATATCTACATCATAAAGCTAGAATAACCATTTACTCGATAAACTCAAATTGTAGATCTAACGTATGTGCTGTATAGATGTATAGTACTGGGCTTACCTTATGTAGCCGCGGACTACTGTGACATCACAAGACCACGTGACCGCCTAGTTCATTATCTCTGAACCGTAGTCGACACTACCCGTAAATCACGACCAAAATCAACCGATAGCGGTAAAAGCTAGGCGATTCGTTGGGCGGGACTTGATTTTTCATTTATCCAAAGCAATATCCTGACGTATTATCAAATAAAAAAAAAAAAAAAAAAAAAAAAAATTGCTGCACAAATCCTTTAAAAGTGTAGGAATAATGACGCACCCTTGTTGTACACCTTTACATTACACAAATCTTTAAACGACCGATTCATCAGTAATATCAGAGTTCTAGTATCAGGGTCCGGCACCATGAAACTATTCTCAGACAGATATTTTACTCAATTATATGATTTTACATAGACTTGAGTAAAAATCTGTCTGAGAAAGTTTTATGGTGCCGGGACCTGGCTATATCCGACCCCGTGTCAGTTTCCCTCAGTCATTGCATGATCGTAAACAGCAATTAAAACTATCGAATATCCGTATAACTATAAAATTTTCCAGACATTATAACACACTTTGGGCATTTGAGTAAACGTTAGTCCTCGTAAGAAAAACGGGATTTTATCCATGGCAAAATACTTACTAAACTAAGACTAAAAGAAATGATTTGAACAAACTCAATCATAAGTGAATAAAACACGTAGTTAATTAAGAATTTTATTTGTCGGATCCTTATTTTGAAAAATTTGAACTTACACTATTATCTCAATTATGGGTTAGCTTAGCTTACTTATCCTAACTTTGTTCGAAAACTCATTAGGCCGTATTGCCAAAATCACGTATTTGTTTTGCAGTTACAGAATATTTTGCTTTTTGTTTTGAATGTTTCACTCATTCCACGTCTAAAGGGTTATTGGTATACAGCACACATATATCTGTCAAACTAGTTAGTATTCAGTCTATAACATGTAATATCTGCATCTCCATTGTGAATTGTGTACATGTTTACATGCCAAAATATGCATCGCACAAAAATTGTCAATGGAAGACTAAAGGTCTATAAAGGCCTGCGATTAGTCAGTTTCCTCCGGAACTAGATTTGTTATAATTGATTTAGTCCAGGGGTGGATCATCTGCGATACTCCTGGGGTTCCAATCACATACCATCTCTACATAAGATAGTAAGTGATGGGAATCCCTGGAGTATCGAGGATGGGGGTTGATATAGGACAGTGATAATAATCCCTTGAGCATCAAGGATGGTTCATACGGCGTATAGTTACCGGAAAGTATATCCATTTCTGCTCCCTTTTATTCATTAATGGAATTTGTTGAACTAATAGAACTTCACTGCCAAAACCAGGAATGTATTTGTATATATAGTGACATTATACTCGATGACTATCTGAAGTGATACGTTTACTTAAACTCTCCAAAGAATTAGCAAGATTTCCAGTGATCTCTTGGTTCCGAATTATGTAATTAATACACAAATAGTGTGTTAGGAAGTAAACTTTTTTAATATATCAATCGTAATCTGATAACAAAATATGAAAAAATGTGTGAGGCAGTCAATAAACTCCTTACATGTAAAATCACAGAAAATAATTACATAAATCATATTTTAATATTTTGAACAATACACTGAGGTACATTAGCTTGGAATAATTTGATAATTGTTTCATTTTTAATAAAGCACCTTCAAAAACAAAGTAAAATACGAATCAAAGCACCACAATTCCGTCGTAAATGTTCAGTTAAACTGTCTAGAATGATGACATAACACTGATTTGTACATTTGTTTAACGAAAATGATATGTAGGCATATCGAGAAGGCGGATAGACAACTGATGACGCTGGATCCTCTCATTGAAAGACTTTTTTAAGCATTTAACTGTCAAAAAAGTAGAATCTACATTGGAATATGGATTTGTGGTCTTTACAAACATCGAAATAGAGTACAGTCGAATCCTCTGGGTCTTCCCACGAGTACACAGTGAGGGTATCGTCCATGAAACTCTCACCGCAATAGTACAATTGAATTTTGTGGAGACCTCTCGCCAAATTCTCGTCGAAGTGTTTGATATCTCCTTTACGTGATGAATGGTGCGCGGCGTCCACCACGAATCTGGCGTAGGACGCCCAATTTGTATGACAATACGCGTCCGTGTCACTCCAAGCCACGTGGCATATGTAGACACCAGCGTTTTCCGGACGCTCCAGTTTGTCAAATTTTAAAGATACGTGCTGTTTGGCTGATTCCGCGTATTTTTCCCGCCACCAATCCGGAAGCGGTTTCGGTCGCCGTGTTGCTCTGTCGATACTCACGACTTGTGTGACGTTTGACGATAATAAAACATTCTCAGTCGAATCAAACATTTTGGTGATGGTGTTTAATGATGAGCTGCCTATGTATCCACCAATGACATGCATTCGAACAGGCGTCTTTTTTATGGAAAAATCATAGAGTTCTTTGTGGAATACGATCTCAGATGAAACCATGAATGTCATTCGATCGTCCGTCATTTTGGAGAAATCTCTAAATGTTCTGCCTGATTGGTCTAGAGGGTAAGAATAGGCGAAGAATCTGCCAGACCCCATCAGTTTCATCATCTGCCATAGCTTAGGCTGACCTGAAACATAGGATTAAATTTTAATTTTGAATAAAACAAATATCCCATGGAAGTGTCGTCTGAGTCGTCGTCCGTCCGTTCGTATGTTTTCAAGTGTCAATAATTAGGTATACATGGAACATTTCTTTCCACAAACATGGCTTGCGTTGGTCATCTTGGATCATTTGAGGGAAACGAAATACTTCTAAATATTTGAACGTTTTAGCTTCACTTGAAGTGGATACATGTGGAATCATTTACCGTTGATGTCATAGTCACCAGAGTTCATGCCAGGGTGTTCAATAACAGCCTTCACTTCATTACGATCCTCTGAGATAAACGTGCAGGTCCCAAGAGCATGTGCAGCAGCCAACTTCCGGATTCCCCTGATAATGATAAAAGGTGTGAATATTGAACAAAAAACAGAATGAATGTGATCACGTCTTATTCAATTATATGCACCAAAATGACAATGAACATTAAAAACAAAGTCAAGTAACAAATACTCAACCCACCCACTCCCAGATAGTTACCAAGTAACAAAAATACTCAACCCATTAAGATAGTTACCGACAACCAAGTAACAAATACTCAACCCACCCACTCCCAGATAGTTACCAAGTAACAAAAATACTCAACCCATTAAGATAGTTACCGACAACCAAGTAACAAATACTCAACCCACCCACTCCCAGATAGTTACCAAGTAACAAAAATACTCAACCCATTAAGATAGTTACCGACAACCAAGTAACAAATACTCAACCCACCCACTCCCAGATAGTTACCAAGTAACAAAAATACTCAACCCATTAAGATAGTTACCGACAACCAAGTAACAAATACTCAACCCACCCACTCCCAGATAGTTACCAAGTAACAAAAATACTCAACCCATTAAGATAGTTACCGACAACCAAGTAACAAATACTCAACCCACCCACTCCCAGATAGTTACCAAGTAACAAAAATACTCAACCCATTAAGATAGTTACCGACAACCAAGTAACAAATACTCAACCCACCCACTCCCAGATAGTTACCAAGTAACAAAAATACTCAACCCATTAAGATAGTTACCGACAACCAAGTAACAAATACTCATCCCACCCACTCCCAGATAGTTACCAAGTAACAAAAATATTCAACCCATTAAGATAGTTACCGACAACCAAGTAACCATTACTCAACCCATTTAGATAGTTACCGACATACAAGTAACAATTACTCAACCCACATAATGTGATAGGTACATTGTAGATGATATCCAAGGAACAGTATACAGCAAACCAATAGAGTCCCGCACAATCAATGCGACATACACGTGCAACCTGCTGTGGCAGTTTCGAAATATCAAGTAAAATGTAAAGCCTGTAAAGACAGTTACCAACAACCAGACGAGTAAGAATCAAATAATCCGTCAATACAGTTACTCAGTAGCCCGCTACGGCAGTCAATTACTAATACACAAAAACAAGTTACCCACAGCCAATCAATAAGTTATAATCCTCTTAGGGCAGTTAAACAGTTACCCACAACCAACAATCAATAAGTAACAATCCGCTTAGGGAAGTTAAACAGTTACTCACAACAATCAATAAGTTACAAACCGCTTAGGGAAGTTAAACAGTTACCCGCAACCACAAGTACAATTAATGTTTTAAGTTTATAACCTGTTACATCGATAAAGCCAACTGACAACAGCCAAGAAAGAAATGTGCAACCCGTATAACCCACCAAGACAGTTACCGACAGCCAAGTAAGTTCATGTGTACATCATGTAGTTGATAATTCACTTTAGTCCAATTTTAATAAAGATCTGTATAATAGCCTGCTAACAGTTTATAATAAATGACTTCAGAGTAATAGTGACATAGAATGATGTGCATTATACATGTGTACGACAGCCGAGATCGAGTTATAATTACATGTATATAAATGTCACGGATCGTCCACGTTTCTAGAACGTTGCTATGCATGATGATTATCAAGGTGCATTATATAGGCCTACTACCGAGAGACACCTTAGAAAACGAAATTCGTAATAACCTAATGTATATATACAACTCTTTCACTCGCTACTAACAAACCTAAGTTTTTCAACCCTGGCATTATCCATTTGTCAGTGATGTAAAACTTCGATGAGGAGGTAAGAAGCAGACGTTTAGTGTTCAAGTCCTATATATTGACCGGCAAACATAAGGCGGTGTTGTTGAATACAAATAACTGGTAAAATTGTTCCGCTTACAGAGTACTGCGAATGAATGAATGAATATTGGATGAATTGAATGAATGAATGAATGCTCTTTGAAGAAACATCAAACTATTGTAGGTCATTCGTTCGATAATCTAAATGACACCGTGTCAGAATTTAGCCTCTGGCGCGAACGTGCAATGTGGTGTTTTATCACTGTCGCTCGATTTCTAGTCGTCACTATTTTATTTTTCACCGTCCAAGGCCATTTTTTTCTGTCTTGCGTCCGTGTGTTGGAAGATTAAGGTCTATTGAGTGGAAAACAAATACAAGCAATTTTAGGAACTGGACAACAAGACATTTACAATATGGAAAGTTGTGATACATACACACGTACATGTACGTCTTACAATGTACCTATCATCAAAAAATGCCAAGATTTTTTAAAATAAAACTTTTCTCTAAATTTTATCATTTGCGTCCTTGATTGCAATAATAATTGATATAAGGAGAGCAAATAATGTACTTACAATGTACTAATTTGAACACCTAAAATACTAGGAGTTTGTCTTGTTTTGCCGAGCATATGTAAATTGACGCGTTACCGTATGCAAATCAAGGTCGAATTCGCTCGTGTACCCCGGCAAACGGAAAACATTTGACCAATCACCCTGTTGTTTTATTGCTTACACACATGTAATTCAGTTTGGTGTACATCAAAAGAGCTGACTGTGGTCGACTGTGCGGCTTTGGTGTTCGGCGCCGCTCTCTGTACATAGCCTAGTCTTCAGGGGAAATCTCTGCTGGCCTGTGATTGGTCAAATGTTTTCCGCTGAGCTGCTTCTAATTTTACTATGAGATAGTCCAGGGCATCCTCGATACTCCAGGGGTTACCATAACTGACGTTATATCCACCCCTGGACTATCTCATAGTAAAATTGAAGGCAGTTCAGAAGAAAATTTCTGACCAATTACAGGCCTGCAAAGATTTTTTTTGAGAGAGCGACGCCTAACATCAAAGCCACACAGTCAACCACAGTGTACCGTTATACGGCTCTTTTGATGTACATCAAATGACTAAATTACCTGTTCTGTCCGGTTGCCTCCAGTTTCGCTATGAGATAGTCCAGGGTGTAGAAATCGTAAATGATCGGAACCCCTGGTGTATCGAGGATGAGTCCAGGGGTGTAGAGATCGTAAGTGATTGGAACCCCTGAAAATCGAGGATGCCTTCTTAGGGGTTGAGACAGGCGATCTCAACCCAAGATGCAAAACAAAGTCTCGTGTTTGAGAACTTTTAAGAATCTTCCCTCTCTGTCTCATTCCAAAGTGGGGGAAAGATTCTATTCCCGGGTGAATTTATACGTGCATGAAATTACATGATCACACATTTCACAACAAAACACGTGAAGGATGTTGTCAGTAGTACGTAGAGCGTTTACAAAGCGATTACATGGCTATAGCAGACTCTGTATATCAACTCATAATGCTTTGTATTCTACTGATCATGTGGAGAAGTACAGGTGGGTATAAATTGGTGTTCAGTGCTTATATTGACGAAATATACGATTCACAGCAATATCAGGGGAAGTAACTCTAACAGAGTTTTACCTCATCTGTCATATTTTATTCATATCTCTGGTATATTTATTCATATCTCTGGTTTGATTAAAATAACGATCCTTATTCCGACTGTGTTCATACAAAATCCGACAACATCCTAATAGGATTTAGACAGAAAATAATTATAATCATTTGCATTATAAATAGTATAATAATAATTGTCAAATTACAACAAGTTACACTCTGTATATAGACTATAAATAGTAGTGTACCGCTACACCACAGGGACGTGACACATTCATATGACCAGAATAAAAACAACTTATATGTATACATGTTATGTTGTATGTAAATTGTCCAGGGTCGTTATGTTTTGTTCTGGGTCATATATAAGAACGTCTCAGGTGCCCGTGGCTTTGTGTGCACTTCTGATCAATAGACAGATAAAAGTCTGGTACCGAGAACGCTTCCTTTCCTGAACACCTGGATCTGTGTAGGTTTTTTTCATGGATTCTCGTGGGTTTTATTTTTCAGTCTAGCTATTGCTTTATACACGGTTTCGTTATTTTTCATTAGGTCTCTTCGAAGGGATGTTTTAATGTCACTGAACTACCACCTTCAACACGTAGACAATAACATCCCAGAAGCTGTGGTCAAACATCCGGGTCTCTCGTATGGTGTCTATGATTCGAATGGTATAATTTTGAATTTTATTTCGGTGTTATACCCTTATTTGTACGTGTTTATATTTCATCGAAAATGAGTATAATCAAACATCAATAAAACGATAAACAACGATTGCAAAGCAATTACCCAGATCAATGTATAGAATCATTGGTATCAAGATTGCCAATCATACATTGTATTTTCATTGTAAGATCACAAATTTAGATATTGTAGTTTGTTAAAGTGGCGAACGCTGAACATTTTGATTTTCAGCATTAATTTTTTGTAATAGGGTCTGAGAATTAGTTACAGATTATATAATCATGGAACCACCATTTTAGGCGTTTTAGAGGTCTAGATAAAAAAACTCGATAAAAATCGTATTCTAAATGGTAATATACACGAAAAGGATGGAAAACATTAGACTCAAAATTTCTAACCCGCCCACCTTTAGCGGCTATAAAAACACATTTCTAGTACATCGTCATAAAAACTGTTTCTACCATTGGAAAGGGCGGTAATTTTCCATCAGCTAATTAAGATTCATACTGGGGATGTGTCGATATAATATGCATGAGCGAGGCTTCGACTGCAGTCTAAAAATGGTCTTAGGGAACTCTGGTGGGTCCATGATTATATAATCTTTAACTAATTCTCAGATCCCTGTGATGTTTCCAGTAGACCTGCACAGTAATACTGACATATATATTGTAGGTAAACCAAACGTCTGGATGGTAATGAAGATGTTGGAATCTGTGAGGTTTTTCGCCCACCACTATCCACTAGATGACACGGGTCGGACCTTCCGGGACTATGAACAAGTTACCAGGGACTGCATGATATTCTTGGTAACCTCGGAAGTGATTCTGAACAAGGAGATCTACAATCCGTCCGAGACAACCACATGGATGGACACTAGCATACAGGGAGGATATGTCGGAAAAACATCCTTAAATTCAATCACGAAAATGAAATCTGCAAATGGTAAAATCTTAGCTTCAAACATTAACCAAATTGTTTGTGTTGACAAAAAGAGCAGACGACCAATTCCATTTCCGTTATGGTGGCGGGAAAAATATTCAGAATCTGGTAAAAGTCATCAGCAATTGAATTTGGAAAAGTTTGATAAACCAAATGAAACTGGTATTTATTCTACTAAGATTGCATGGAGTGATACCGATGTAAATCTTCATACAAACTGGACTCAATATGCACGATTTGCAGTTGATGCAGCTCATCACTGCCATCAAAATGGAGCATTAAAGAGTTTTGATGACAATTTTGCTAATGGTATACACAAGATCCATTGCTATTTTTATGGAGAAAGTGTACAAGGGGACACCCTGAACGTTCACACATGGGAGGATCCCGAAAACCATCGCTTATTATTAGTGGATATTTTTAACAAAGGAGCATCTATTTGTCAAATGAAAATTTATTTTCATTAATCCACTTCGTATAAGGGATTAGGATAAATCGTGTACACTATTCTAATCAGATTAGGGGCTTATTTGCATATCATTTATAATTGGAGTTAGGATATTATGCAATGTATGCATAACATTATTAATAAAGTTTATATGTTACTAAGAGTACTAGTAACTTGGTCGGTATTTGATGGACATGGGTACAGTATCAGTGAAACCCATTCTGTTAATTAATTCAGTCGATTTACGAGTCTACCGTTGAAGAAGCATTTAGATGTCTAATACCACTCACATTGTATAGGAAATAAATATTATTTTACAAATGTTTCGATTTCCTCTACTTGTTTATTATTTATTCTGATGGTCATCCAGACAAATATATCACGTCTAGTGTACCTCTCCCGATCAGCCAAATACCACACAAGGTTTGTCCAATCTCACGCTTTTGGAGGGAAACTCGCCATTTTCGGTTTGTTTTTGCCAGAAAATTTCACGACATCTGAAACTTGTGATGTCCTTCCAAACTTATTCTCACGCCAAGAAACACAGAACTATGCTTCAATCTTATTGTGTGGTCTGAAAAACTAATCGGTTTTATAAAGCTATACGCTTGTCGCTTGTCGGGCCCGCTTGTGGGGGTCAATCATATGATAGATAACTTCACAGTTCAAACCAAAATATGTTTGAGAGACGTTTATGTCATACGTGAAGGTTGCTAATACTATGATATAAAATAGGATTCATATACATGCCTCCTAAAATACAGATGTTTTTTTTTTTATAATGTGATTGTACGAAAAAAATCATAAAGAAAGTCGTATGACCAAATTTTATCTTTAAAGATAAAAAAACGGCTATATAGTATTCATCAAAACAAGGAAAAGAAGCATGTGTTCCTGAGGAGTGAACGTCCTACAACAATGACACATACAAATTGCCATATCAAATATCAAGGTAAGGTCAAGGTCGAGGTATGCAATGGAATTTTGTTATATTGTATTTGGAACTTGGTCTGACAATGACCTAACTTCAAGTTAACCGGGCATTCGAATTCATGTTCTCAAAAATATCGTATATACTTTCTGAATTTATTCACTTAATGTACATTGAAAAGTTTGAATGGCGCCTAAAACATTTCAAATTAAACATAGACATGCGAAAATGCATTTTATCCCAAAATGTCTTCAGTTAACATCAAACATGTGAAAACGTGCCACGTTGTCAATTAGACGTTCGCCATCATATTCCTCTCCATTTTAATAAACTGTCAGGTGTAACATTAAATAAACATCCTTTCTACAGTATTGTGTTTGTTAACAAGTGATTTTCTGATTTCTTGATTTTTTTTTGGACAGAAGGCAATCGCATTTCATTTTGATTCATTTGATCCTTTGTCCTCACAACAGTATACCTACTCATTCACCAAAAAATAAACCATTCTCGCTAGTCCCAGAGATATGACTGAAGTGGTGAGTAAGTACGGATTATTCTAGAAAATGATGTTATTATCTAGGATAAGACAACACGTTTTCACATATTTTGGCGTCATGACCAGAAATAAATAGTATTTCACACCGCTAACTGTATTTAGTATGTGAGCGAGTTACCTCCCTTTGTGCATACATTTATCATTGTACATGTAGCATTATTTTACAAAAATAAATTTTCTTGTTATTTCTTGAATTACAAGTTATAACTTTAAGTTTTTTTGTATTGCTACTTTTTGTTGTGGTTTTATGTATTTTTTTTTAAAATATTTATTAATTATTCGATTGCACGTACGATTTCAATAATAATAATAAAACCTTACAAATCTTTAAAGATGCTCCACCACTGACAAATGGTAATATTCTCTATCAAAAACAGGAGCAGAAGATTTAGTATTTTTCTTCAGTTACAAAAGTTACTTACTTTACATCATTACCACCATTGAAAAGTTTGAGCTTCTAATAATACCTCAAGTTATATTAAAAATAATTAATTGCATCCCGAAAAAATCCTTGGCACTATGTCCTATATGAAATATATAAAGTACTGATTGTACATGCGCCAAAAGCAAAATAAATCATTTTAAATTATTTTTTTGTGTTAATTAGACATGTGTATATCCACGATTAAACACCAATTATTGTTCAAATAATGGGTATCATTTATGCTCTATCGACGGTAGATCATCTTTAACAGCGAAACATTTATTTATGTTTGCTGTTATTTTCCCCCGAAAAATTTAATGTTTCAGCGTTGTAATAGTGTCTTAATTATCGCCAAAAGCGTGTTAGTTTACTTTTTAGTGCTTTTCTCCACTTGAAATTTTATGATATTTTCTTTTTCAGATTTTGAATAGCCTAGATCTAATCAGTTTGTAATAAGATAAATAATCGTACATATGGGACAAGGAAGTAATTCCAACCGTGTGGACAAAACAAAATTGTGTTTCTGCTTATATCAGGAGACGATGTACTTTTTCATATAGTTGATACACGGTTATACTCATATAGTTTATAACACCTGGCGTTTTATTAGCTATGATGTTTTTTATCATATAAAATATCAAGGACATCATTTTAAACTGATTTGGAGGCTCTTTGCCTGCAGCATTGGCAGCATCTTCGCTCTCGTTTAGTTATCGTTCCGTCGCGAGACTTGGTGAGGCTTGACATCATGAATTTGAAATTCATCATGGCGGACAGTAGGCGAGTTGTTGGGTAGGTCTGCTATTATAAACATCGATTGTACATGTTTATCCCCTCTTTGTGACCCGATCGTGACATGAGTATAGCTTTGTTTTAACGAAATATTCGGATCTGTTATCCGATCGTTGATTGCATATATATTGAATGCATATGACTAATTTAAAACACCGGTCAACCTTCTTTGCTTGTCAACTCGAGCAGCCATTTTCTCGTGTCCTGATTATGCCTCTGAATATAATCAGCTGTTTCATTTCAACATTACTTCGATTGGTATTGTAAATTAACATTTATGTTATATATTTGTGATCTTGTGCACTCAATCGCTTAAATAACCAGAAATGAAGTGCGCCTTGTCAATGTCACAGAATGTAAACAAAGGATAAATGTAAAGTTTATCAACACATCTGTCAAACGTTGATATAGGCATAGATATATAGCATTAATGCATGCAATATCATTGTCCTCCGTTGCGCTCTGTGATCCAATTTGTTGCCCCAAATGAAATAGATCACGATTATATATGATATTTAGTTATGAACGTAGATTTTTATGCAAAACAAGTCTAATCCTCATCTCACATTTGTTCACCGTGTTATATTAACAGGAGAATCGGTCGGTGATCGTGTGTTATTTAGTTAGCTAGTGCAACCGTTTCCATTGCAATCAGATGCAATGTTATGTTTTGACTTCCTAGAATAATCTATATAGCTAAGATCTATTGAAGTTTTTCATCTCCGAAGAAGATGACTTCTATCACACATTTTGGACACTTTGTACTTCAGGAGATCAAAAATATATATTAACAAATCTAGCCTTTATCTGACCAGCATTGAAATTGATTGAATACACATATTTGATTGAATTTGTGTTTTTGTACAGGTATAATTGTAATAAAATGAAGTCTAGTCCATGATAGGCATTAAGATTCATATTTAATAATTACTGGCTTATTGATACAGTACCTACTGGTCTGTACATTAAGAGTGTAATTGTACCTTTTAATCAAAAATATTCACCAAACAAATCTATGTTGTGTAGGGCTGCATGTAATTATCATTTGATCAGGCCTAGGTTATAAATCAATACACAACCAAAGATTTATCTTTAAATTATTTTAAACTTTTCATTGAAAATCTATTAATGTAACAATATTACATAATCTGCAATCTGCTCTCTGATAATATATATATATGTATTTTTTTTTTCAGATAATAAACAGATAGGTTTTACACAATTTTACTGTAAGGAAGGACTCCAGTGTACTGGAGATAACTAGATTACCTTAACAGGAAAATCAAAGTCAAGACAAAAGGGAAAATCTTACGTTATTTGACGCTGTGGTTGCCATGGCCACGCTGGATGATTTCTTGCCTAATGTAACGACACAGGATACCAGAAAACGGATACAGGCCCATGGCGATCTCATTCCGTTTCTGAGTGACCCTCACAGCTCTCTGAATTGTAGTGATATTGATGAGTTGATTAACGGACTGGTAGGATGGGTCAACAGCAGCAATTACAAGGTATGATATCTCATCAGTCAAAAGGTATGATATCTCATCACTCAGTCACAAGGTATGATATCTCATCAGTCACAAGGTATGATATCTCATCAGTCACAAGGTATGATATCTCATCAGTCATAAGATATGATATCTGATCAGTCAACAGGCATGATATCTCACCAGTCACCAGATATGATATCTCATCAGTCACAAGGTATGATATTTCATCAGTCACAAGGTATGATATTTCATCAGTCACAAGGTATGATATTTCATCAGTCACAAGGTATGATATCTCATCAGTCACAAGATATGATATCTCATCAGTCACAAGATATGATATCTCATCAGTCACAAGATATGATATCTCATCAGTCACAAGATATGATATCTCTTCAGTCACAAGGTATGATATCTCATCAATCACAAGGTAGGTCATCTCACTATTAACTTATCATTTTAAATATATATATACAAGCTATATATTACAATACATCCATTTTGATACTGAGACGACGTGGGTAAAGTATGATGTACTGCTGATTAGTCCTACCATCTGCTGAATATGACGTCGTAATTTGATATGATTTTGTGTCAGCACATTAAACAGAATGTGGGACTTATTGACAGCACATCATACTTTAAGTTTAACCATATCATTTTGATATCTCTTAAAGCTGTATTAACATTTTATCCCAGTCAAATACATCTCACATTGAACTTCCAATCCCAGTCATCACAAGTAAGTAATTGATATATCATGATATCTCATGATTAACTTCTCATGGCAGTCACACAGTAATACAGCTTATAGTTCTCCTCCCAGATACAACTTATGATATCTTACAATTAACTTCTCATCCCAGGATTTATATCTTATATCTCACAATTCTCATCTCAGAAGTACCGTATGATATTGTTATCTCTCAATTTTTAAGTATCTCATTTTAACTGAAAGGTAACATACATAAGAAGTTTGTTAGACGATTTTAACAACAAAGCAATGAAAATACATGACAGTTTATATTCTAGATTTGTCTCTCATTTTTTAGCCCACCATCTGATGATGGTGGGCTATTCATATTGCCTTTCGTCCGAGGTTCGTCCGTAAACAATGCTTGTTACTGCTATTTCTTGAGAATTAAATACTGCAGGAATAGTTCTCAAATTTCATATGTAAGTTCGCCTAGGGCCCTAGGAGTGTCATGCTGACTTTCAGACTGAACGGAAAAACAATATGGTCGCCAGCTGCAGGTAGCCATCTTTGATATTGGCAGTTAATGTTTGTTACCACTATTTCTCAGAAAGAAATGAAGGGATTTGCCTTACAATTAATATGTAGGTTCCCCTAGGGCCCTAGGATTGTCATGCTGATTTTCAGACTAATCGGAAAAACAATATGGCCGCCAGGCAGCCATCTTGGATTTTGGCAGTTGATTTTTGTTACCACCTTTTTCAGAAAGTGCTGAAGGGATTTGTCTCAAATTTTATAGGTAGCTTCACCTAGCGCCCTAGTTGTGCATATTACTATTTGGGACTGATCGGGGAAGAAGATGGCTGACAGGTCACCATCTTATCTTGTATTTAGATAGTTGAAGTTTGTTACCACAATATCTCAGAAAGTACTGAAGCGATCTATCTCAAATTTTATATGTAGTATGCAGGGTTTTCACTAATTTTTTTGATAGATGGTTCGAAAATTAATAATAGGTGGTTGGGGGTAGCAGGCCCTTATGGTGACCAATACTTATTTCTGACAAAAAAAACCGTTTGTAAACAAGGAAATAGATGGCTGTTTTTGCCGCCAACCGGCTTTTTACAAGATCCCTGAGTATGTTTGAAAAAGTTTATATGATCCCCATTATAATTTTTACAAGTTCTATAAAAACATAAACTTGTAAATGAGGGGATGTGTTTGGTATGTTTTTGTTTTGGAAAACAATGACCAGTTTGTTTCTGATAATGGCACTAGTATACATCAAAACTTGTGACCCTGGCAGAGGTAGCTATAGGAGGTTAAAGGTCAAACTCTTGGCCATGTGATGTGTGATATTTCATCAGATGTTAACACAGAAAGAAGGAGGTGTTTTGGCAGAACAACTGAAAGTACACCTCAAACCAAAGTAGAAGCATCTAGTTTTTTACATGCATAATGTAGCAGTTATTGCGAGTGTTGGATCTGTAAAGGACACCAGGCGGTACTAGTAGGTTATTGATTTGAGTATTTCTGAGTAGCACAGTAGGAAGTGTGTTGAACTGTGGCCAAATTAGAAACCAGTCAAATTATATATCAAACCACGGTGTGTGGATGTTTACAATTAAAACATTTCAAATGTAGAGTTGTTTTTCTTTACGAGAAATACAAATAGAGAAAGCATCGATCTTATAAAACAAAGTTGGAGTAGTTGCATGATCATATAGCTGTTACTGTATTTCACTTAATAAGTCATTAAGTGACCAGGGTGTTAATAGCTAAAGAAATTAGAGGGAGCACTTAATAGGCCCCAATTTGGACTACCTTGGCTGTACATGTCCTTTTCACAAAATCATTGCACAAAATAAGCCATAGGCCACCAAACAATTTTCAAACAAAATTAGATAAAGAAATTGTTGGTTTTCATATTTATTTGTGCATGTGGTCTGCGTTTGATTTGAGGTACAAATGAATTTTGAAGGAGGCAGTAAAAGGGGGTTAGGTCACCTGGGATGCTTACAGGGACAGAGGAGTGTATTGGGACGAATACAGTAATTTTATAGTAGTTATATACATGTAGCTGTCTCCTTGCAATCGCAGGTTCTTAAAGTTTGTTGAAAATAAAATAAGAAAAACTGTTTCCTTTAGACTGGCCGAGTCTGAAATAATTATTAAGCATCATTAATTTGGCCAGCACTTAACACCACACTGGTTATTCAAAGAAAATATACCATTGATTGTGATTCCTTGGATTTCAAACCTACTGTGTATGGATGGCTGTGATTTGGGCTTTGTGAAATGTAAATCTGTTATATGTTGCAGTGCTGCCTATTGTGACTGGAATAATAAATATGTAGACAAGTGGCTCTATATTATTGTGGTGTGGTATTGATTCTGTATGTATATACCCCCCAGCTGTCCACCTACCAGTATTATTATATAACAAGTACGTCGACAAGCTCATTGGAATTATTACATTAACACTTGTACAGTAACATGTATGTCGACAAGCTCATTGGTATTATTACATAAAGGGACATGAACCTATATAAATTGTAAAATTGAGTAAAATACATATTTTATATGTGTCAGATACCTTACTAAGTAAAATATTTCAGCTATTGTGCAAATGTGTCAAATAAAATAAATATAATGGAAATTCCATCTTTCTGTATTTTGAACTTTTGAACCGTCGAATTTTTCAGACTGTGCAGTGTGATAAAAATAGAAGTGTTGAACTTTAGTGACCTCCCAAAATGCACTGCATGAATTAAATGAACGTAAACGAAATGGTGGGTCGAAAACGTGGGTGAAGCGAACACAAACAAATTTCGATAGAAAACGGATTACGACAAGAGTCAGTAACGTGCGCGATTGGGAAAGTCTGAATGAAAAGTCTCGATTAATCATTCAAGTATGCTAAATACAAATTGATTTATTACCAATCTTAACAAATATGGCTTCTACTTCATATGTCAACGATCGTAAATTAGGAAACCATTTTAAAATGTGGAAAACTAATATTCCATGTTGTGTCATTAAGTTTGTTGTTCATTATAACCTCGCTTTCAACCAGCTTTCGTTTTGTGTTCCAAAAATAGAATATGACAGTCTATTTTTATCATTTTTGAAGTATGTATTCCCTACGTTTTCCTGTTGTTTTAGAACTTATTTTAGGTTCATGTTCCTTTAATATGTGTACAGTGACATGTACGTCGACAAACTCATTGGCATTACTGCAGTAACATGTGTACAGTGACATGTACGTGGACAGACTCATTGGCATCATTACAGTAACATGTGTACAGTGACATGTACGTCGACAAGCTCATTGGCATTATTACAGTAACATGTGTACAATGACATGTACGTCGACAAACTCATTGACATTATCACAGAAACATGTGTACAATGACATGTACGTCGACAAGCTCATTGGCATTACTGCAGTAACATGTGTACAGTGACATGTACGTGGACAAACTCATTGGCATCATTACAGTAACATGTGTACAGTGACATGTACGTGGACAAGCTCATTGGCATTATTACAGTAACATGTGTACAGTGACATGTACGTCGACAAACTCATTGGCATTATTACAGTAACATGTGTACAGTGACATGTACGTCGACAAGCTCATTGGCATTACTGCAGTAACATGTGTACAGTGACATGTACGTTGACAAACTCATTGGCATCATTACAGTAACATGTGTACAGTGACATGTACGTGGACAAGCTCATTGGCATTATTACAGTAACATGTGTACAATGACATGTACGTCGACAAACTCATTGGCATTATTACATTAACATGTGTACAGTAACATGTACGTCGACAAACTCATTGGCATTACTACAGTAACATGTGTACAGTAACATGTACGTCGACAAGCTCATTGGCATTACTACAGTAACATCTGTACAGTGACATGTATGTCGACAAACTCATTGACATTATTACAGTAACATGTGTACAATGACATGTACGTCCACAAGCTCATTGGCATTATTACAGTAACATGTGTACAGTGACATGTATGTCGACAAGCTCATTGACATTATTACAGTAACATGTGTACAGTGACATGTACGTCGACAAACTCATTGGCATTATTACAGTATCATGTGTACAGTGACATGTATGTTGACAAACTCATTGGCATTATTACAGTAACATGTGTACAGTGACATGTACGTCGACAAACTCATTGGCATTATTACAGTAACGTGTACAGTGACATGTACGTCGACAAGCTCATTGGCATTATTACAGTAAGATGTGTATAGTGACATGTATGTCGACAAACTCATTGGCATTATTACAGTAACATGTGTACAATGACATGTACGTCGACAAGCTCATTGGCATTACTACAGTAACATGTGTACAGTGACATGTACGTCGACAAACTCATTGGCATTATCACAGTAACATGTGTACAATGACATGTACGTCGACAAGCTCATTGGCATTACTACAGTAACATGTGTACAGTGACATGTACGTCGACAAACTCATTGGCATTACTACAGTAACATGTGTACAATGACATGTACGTCGACAAGCTCATTGGCATCATTACAGTAACATGTGTACAATGACATGTACGTCGACAAACTCATTGGCATTACTACAGTAACATGTGTACAGTGACATGTACGTCGACAAACTCATTGGCATTACTACAGTAACATGTGTACAGTGACATGTACGTCGACAAACTCATTGGCATTACTACAGTAACATGTGTACAATGACATGTAGGTCGACAAGCTCATTGGCATTATTACAGTAACATGTGTACAGTAACATGTGTACAGTAACATGTTAACATGTGTACAATGACATGTACGTCGACAAACTCATTGGCATTACTACAGTAACATGTGTACAATGACATGTACGTCGACAAACTCATTGGCATTACTACAGTAACATGTGTACAGTAACATGTACGTTGACAAACTCATTGCCATTATAACATTAACATGTGTACAGTAACATGTATGTCGACAAGCTCATTGCCATTATTACAGTAACATGTGTACAATGACATGTACGTCGACAAACTCATTGGCATTACTACAGTAGCATGTGTACAGTGACATGTATGTTGACAAACTCATTGACATTATTACAGTAACATGTGTACAATGACATGTACGTCGACAAGCTCATTGGCATTATTACATTAACATGTGTACAATGACATGTACGTTGACAAACTCATTGCCATTATTACATTAACATGTGTACAATGACATGTACGTTGACAAACTCATTGACATTATTACAGTAACATGTGTACAGTAACATGTATGTCGACAAGCTCATTGCCATTATTACAGTAACATGTGTACAGTAACATGTACGTTGACAAGCTCATTGCCATTATTACAGTAACATGTGTACACTGACATGTATGTCGACAAACTCATTGCCATTATTACATTAACATGTGTACAGTGACATGTACGTCGTCGACAAGCTCATTGGCATTACTACAGTAACATGTGTACAATGACATGTACGTTGAACAAGCTCATTGCCATTACTACAGTAACATGTGTACAGTGACATGTACGTTGACAAACTCATTGCCATTATTACATTAACATGTGTACAATGACATGTACGTCGACAAGCTCATTGGCATTACTACAGTAACATGTGTACAGTGACATGTATGTTGACAAACTCATTGCCATTATTACATTAACATGTGTACAATGACATGTACGTTGACAAACTCATTGGCATTACTACAGTAACATGTGTACAGTGACATGTATGTTGACAAACTCATTGCCATTATTACATTAACATGTGTACAATGACATGTACGTCGACAAGCTCATTGGCATTATTACAGTAACATGTGTACAATGACATGTACGTTGACAAACTCATTGGCATTACTACAGTAACATGTGTACAGTGACATGTACGTTGACAAACTCATTGCCATTATTACATTAACATGTGTACAATGACATGTACGTCGACAAGCTCATTGGCATTACTACAGTAACATGTGTACAGTGACATGTATGTTGACAAACTCATTGGCATTATTACATTAACATGTGTACAGTGACATGTACGTCGACAAACTCATTGGCATTATTACAGTAACATGTGTACAGTGACATGTATGTTGACAAACTCATTGGCATTATTACATTAACATGTGTACAATGACATGTACGTTGACAAACTCATTGCCATTATTACATTAACATGTGTACAGTGACATGTACGTTGACAAACTCATTGGCATTACTACAGTAACATGTGTACAGTGACATGTATGTTGACAAACTCATTGCCATTATTACATTAACATGTGTACAATGACATGTACGTTGACAAACTCATTGGCATTACTACAGTAACATGTGTACAGTGACATGTATGTTGACAAACTCATTGGCATTACTGCAGTAACATGTGTACAATGACATGTACGTCGACAAGCTCATTGGCATCATTACAGTAACATGTGTACAGTGACATGTACGTCAACAAGCTCATTGGCATCATTACAGTAACATGTGTACAAAGACATGTACGTCGACAAACTCATTGGCATTACTACAGAAATATGTGTCCAATGACATGTACATTGACAAGCTCATTGGCATTATTACAGTAACATGTGTCCAATGACATGTACGTTGACAAGCTCATTGGCATTACTACAGTAACATGTGTACAGTGACATGTACGTCGACAAACTCATTGGCATTACTACAGTAACATGTGTACAGTGACATGTACGTCGACAAACTCATTGGCATTACTACAGTAACATGTGTAAAGTGACATGTACATCAACAAGCTCATTGGCATTACTACAGTAACATGTGTACAGTGACATGTACGTCGACAAACTCATTGGCATTACTACAGTAACATGTGTACAATGACATGTACGTCGACAAGCTCATTGGCATCATTACAGTAACATGTGTACAGTGACATGTACGTCAACAAACTCATTGGCATTACTACAGTAACATGTGTACAGTGACATGTACGTCGACAAACTCATTGGCATTACTACAGTAACATGTGTACAGTAACATGTACGTTGACAAGCTCATTGGCATTATTACAGTAACATGTGTACAGTGACATGTACGTTGACAAGCTCATTGGCATTACTACAGTAACATGTGTACAGTGACATGTACGTCGACAAACTCATTGGCATTACTACAGTAACATGTGTACAGTGACATGTACGTCGACAAACTCATTGGCATTACTACAGTAACATGTGTACAGTAACATGTACGTTGACAAACTCATTGGCATTACTACAGTAACATGTGTACAATGACATGTACGTCGACAAGCTCATTGGCATCATTACAGTAACATGTGTACAGTGACATGTACATCGACAAGCTCATTGGCATCATTAAAGTAACATGTGTACAATGACATGTACGTCGACAAACTCATTGGAATTATTACATCGACATGTGTACAATGACATGTACATCGACAAGCTCATTGGCATTATTACAGTAACATGTGTACAGTAACATGTATGTCCACAAGCTCATTGGCATTATTACAGTAACATGTGTACAGTGACATGTACGTCGACAAACTCATTGGCATTATTACAGTAACATGTGTACAGTGACATGTACGTCGACAAGCTCATTGGCATTACTACAGTAACATGTGTCCAATGACATGTACATCGACAAACTCATTGGCATTATTACATTAACGTGTGTACAGTAACATGTACGACGACAAACTCATTGGAATTATTACATCAACATGTGTACAATGACATGTAGGTCGACAAGCTCATTGGCATTATTACAGTAACATGTGTACAATGACATGTACGTCGACAAACTCATTGGCATTATTACAGTAACATGTGTACAGTGACATGTAGGTCGACAAGCTCATTGGCATTATTACAGTAACATGTGTACAATGACATGTAGGTCGACAAACTCATTGGCATTATTACAGTAACATGTGTACAGTGACATGTACGTGGACAAGCTCATTGGCATTACTACAGTAACATGTGTACAATGACATGTAGGTCGACAAGCTCATTGGCATTATTACAGTTACATGTGTACAATGACATGTATGTGGACAAGCTCATTGGCATTATTACAGTAACATGTGTACAGTTACATGTATGTCCACAAGCTCATTGGCATTATTACAGTAACATGTGTACAGTGACATGTACGTCGAAAAACTCATTGGCATTATTACAGTAACATGTGTACAGTGACATGTATGTGGACAAGCTCATTGGCATTATTACAGTAACATGTGTACAATGACATGTACGTCGACAAGCTCATTGGCATTATTACAGTAACATGTGTACAATGACATGTATGTCGACAAGCTCATTGGCATTATTACAGTAACATGTGTACAGTGACATGTACGTCGACAAGCTCATTGGCATTATTACAGTAACATGTGTACAGTGACATGTACGTCGACAAACTCATTGGCATTATTACAGTAACATGTGTACAGTGACATGTAGGTCGACAAGCTCATTGGCATTATTACAGTAACATGTGTACAGTGACATGTACATTGACAAGCTCATTGGCATTATTACATTAACATGTGTACAATGACATGTATGTCGACAAGCTCATTGGCATTATTACATTAACATGTGTACAGTAACATGTACGTCGACAAACTCATTGGCATTACTACAGTAACATGTGTACAGTGACATGTATGTTGACAAACTCATTGGCATTATTACAGAACATGTGTACAGTGACATGTACGTCGACAAACTCATTGGCATTACTACAGTAACATGTGTACAGTAACATGTACATCGACAAGCTCATTGGCATTACTACAGTAACATGTGTACAGTAACATGTACATCGACAAGCTCATTGGCATTATTACATTAACATGTGTACAGTAACATGTACGTCGACAAACTCATTGGCATTACTACAGTAACATGTGTACAGTGACATGTATGTTGACAAACTCATTGGCATTATTACAGTAACATGTGTACAGTGACATGTACGTCGACAAACTCATTGGCATTATTACAGTAACATGTGTACAGTGACATGTACGTCAACAAGCTCATTGGCATTATTACAGTAACATGTGTACAGTAACATGTACGTCGACAAGCTCATTGGCATTACTACAGTAACATGTGTACAGTAACATGTACGTCGACAAGCTCATTGGCATTATTACATTAACATGTGTACAGTGACATGTACATCGACAAACTCATTGGCATTATTACATTAACATGTGTACAGTGACATGTATGTCGACAAGCTCATTGGCATTATTACATTAACATGTGTACAATGACATGTACGTCGACAAGCTCATTGGCATTACTACAGTAACATGTGTACAGTAACATGTATGTTGACAAACTCATTGGCATCATTACAGTAACATGTGTACAGTAACATGTACGTTGACAAACTCATTGGCATCATTACAGTAACATGTGTACAGTAACATGTACGTTGATAAACTCATTGGCATTATTACATTAACATGTGTACAGTGACATGTATGTCGACAAGCTCATTGGCATTATTACATTAACATGTGTACAGTGACATGTATGTTGACAAACTCATTGGCATTATTACAGTAACATGTGTACAGTGACATGTACGTCGACAAGCTCATTGGCATTATTACATTAACATGTGTACAATGACATGTACGTCGACAAGCTTATGCATTATTATAGTACTGTGTACAGTAACTCTTCAAAACATTGAAATGTACATACTACGCTGACCCTCGCATTATGTGCCAATGTTCACCCAAATGTGTATTTGGGTAAAGTCTGGTCATATCAAATAGGTGGTCGTTATTGGAAGGTTGTCACTGAGGCAGCTTGACTGGAACTTCAGTTATTTTATAGTACATCCTGGGATTGTATTATAGAGATACATCGTATACTATATAATACCTAGTACCATAACATATAGATATATAAGTAATAGAGATGTCCGGGTAGGGTGTTTGGGTACAGAGATCATGTTACCAGTTTTGGGTGGCATTTAAATTGACATCTTGTATTTCTAGTCCATTTATACATTTGTCCTTTTGCCAATTAGATGGTAAGATAAACATATATGTTTCATTCAAAAGTTACTCAGAATCAGCTCAATTAAAACAATCAGTGGGGCAGCTGAAACAAGGAATCTGGAAATTAAAGGGTAAACAGTTTTATTTATATTATTTCACATGTATACATTTATTCTATATACATGACATATCTGCACCATATGTATTGGAAAATCAATAGATAGGTGATCTTTTGTCTTATTAGACAATGAAGTATTATAATATTTAGATTTTATACGCTATTGTATAATGGTGAATAATTATGTGTCAATATTTTCTGTATAAATCATGACTTGTATATGTGTTTGTATTTATGCTTGTGCACAAACAGAATGCTGCTGCTGTGATTGATTCTGTGAAGTACACCTATCTATACTATACATGTACTTGCTGAGATGTGTGTTCTGTCTGAAGTGACAGATTGAAGTCTTAATCTCCCTACCACAAGTGTTGTTGAGTCTTAGCACCTTTGGGACTGGCTAACAGTGTGTAGGTGTGTGTGTATACCAGGAGACATTTGTAACACCTTTTAAGGTATCTACATTAAACTATTCAGGAAATGCTGTCATTGATTTGTAGGAAATGCCCAACTGTCAATAAAAATAGACCAACTTTAAATACTTGACCGTAATATTAGTGTAGCACCTTTGTCAGTGCTCACATGTATGAGTGAGTAGCGTGGTTTGGAGAGTCTTTGTTTTGTATTTAAGTCCTGTACAAGCTGGTTTGTACTAGTATTTTACATACAGTCAGGTAAAACTAGATAATTGGTCTTTGCTAATGCTTTCTGAAAATAGTTTTACTTGATCTTTATGCTTGCATAATGCACTGATAGGCATTTTAAATAAAACTTTTACTCAGGAAATAAAAAAAAGTAGCATCCTAAGCACTGAGGACATTAATTTGCTGTGTCATCTATTAAATATTATCGTAAATAATATTTTCATATTTATCTGGATTTGGAGACTTTTGGTTAAATTGTACTACTCAATAAATTATCTTTTTTATTTAATCACAATATAAACAGTTTGCTCAACTGAACATAAATGTCATTTAACGTTTAGTTTAGCTTGGGATGTTGTTTACTAAATCCTTGTTGTATTAGTCTACAGATATACCAGCTGTACGTCTGGTCAATGAGATATTATAGGTATCAACTATCCAGCAATAATTGTTACTCTATAAAACAGTAAAATCACCTGTAAATAATATAAGCTATTTCTGTTATTGTGTAATACCATAAATACTTCAAAATCATTTGATATTATAATTATATAAGGTTGTATAAGCGGACAAGTCTAATTAGTTAATAGTTACTGTAAATAGCTATAGGTAATTAGTCTACCACTAGCTCTATCTGGGACATGGTGGGTTAGTGGTCAAGGTTTCAGATATTCTATGATTAGCCTTCCACCTTGGGATCACAAACTGGGGATCACAAACTGGAGATCCACAGTACAGCTTACAGGTCAGTTGGAACTGAATTGCTGGATACTGGTTGTAATGACCAGTGGCTATTCTTCTTAAACTCTTGCTTTCATCTGCTATCAAATCCTGGCACCTCTAAAAGTCAGGACCCAAAACACAAACAGACCTCCACCTTGCTGTCAATATTGAGGTAAATACACTGTAGTACATGTCAGCAGCATCAGATTTGTTACTCACGCTGGAAGAGTGACTCACCACATCCAGTGGAACAATCTAAATATAGTAACAAAACATATACAGCCTCAGAGCCTAGTTGTAGAAAACAGATATGCATAGTATTTCAATCACCTGCTTGTTTTTGTGTGGTAGGAACAAATAAAAATGGTCTATATAGACAAGTGGTCTTATTACACAGGTCAGAAGTTAAGGTATTGGACTTTAGTTGTGACTGAGAAACTGAGAAGTGGTTATTGTATAAGGTGGACACTAAGACAGGTTTACAGTCAAGACCCTAAATTTTCCCAGGGTCCTGAATGGTCAATTTCAACATAATTTGCCCTGTGTATGAAATCCACTTGGCTATAAAGACCACTTTATCTTGGTTCCTTGTGTGGTCTTTATAGACAGGTTTGACTATTTATATAATTAGTAGTGACTTTCATCATGAGTAACATATAGAAAGTGTGGCCCTGGCTCTAACTACATATATTTATGGTCTTACAATGATGCTATATTTTTCCCTTCCAGTTGTACTAGATTTACAGTCTGTTAAACAGAGTGAAACTTTGTTATAATTGTAGTATCTGATGGCTACCCTACACTAGAGAGATCATAAATGTAGTATTGATGGCTACCTACACTAGAGAGATCATAAATGTAGTATCTGATGGCTACCCTACACTAGAGAGATCATAAATGTAGTATCTGATGGCTACCCTACACTAGAGAGATCATAAATGTAGTATCTGATGGCTACCCTACACTAGAGAGATCATAAAGTAGTATCTGATGGCTACCCTACACTAGAGAGATAGTAGTATCTGATGGCTACCCTACACTAGAGAGATCATAAATGTAGTATCTGATGGCTACCCTACACTAGAGAGATCATAAATGTAGTATGTGTTATAAATGTAGTATCTGATGGCTACCCTAGTTCATAAATGTAGTATCTGATGGCTACCCTACACTAGAGAGATCATAAATGTAGTATCTGATGGCTACCCTACACTAGAGAGATCATAAATGTAGTATCTGATGGCTACCCTACACTAGAGAGATCATAAATGTAGTATCTGATGGCTACCCTACACTAGAGAGATCATAAAGTAGTATTGTGGCTACCTACACTAATGAGAATCAGATAGTATCTGATGGCTACCCTAGTCTGATGGCTACCCTAACAGAGGATCATAAATGTAGTATCTGATGGCTACCCTACACTTATAAATGTAGTATCTGATGGCTACCCTACACTAGAGAGTAATAAATGTAGTATCTGATGGCTACCCTACACTAGAGAGATCCAGTGTGTGTTATAAATGTAGTATCTGATGGCTACCCTAGATAAATGTAGTATCTGATGGCTACCCTACACTAGAGAGATCAGTAATAAATGTAGTATCTGATGCTACCCTAGTTATAAATGTAGTATCTGATGGCTACCCTACACTAGAGAGATCATAAAATGTAGATATCTGATGGTATCTGTGGCTACCCTACACTAGAGAGATCATAAATGTAGTATCTGATGGCTACCCTACACTAGAGAGATCATAAATGTAGTATCTGATGGCTACCCTACACTAGAGAGATCATAAATGTAGTATCTGATGGCTACCCTACACTAGAGAGATCATAAATGTAGCATCTGATGGCTACCCCTACACTAGAGAGATCATAAATGGCTACCCTACACTAGAGAGATCATAAATGTAGCATCTGATGGCTACCCTACACTAGATAGATCCAGTGTGTTTTGGTAGCCAGGTAGATATAATATGGTACCACAGTAAAGGTCCCAGACATCGGTCCCCAATAGGGCAGGGAGGGCTGATGTAGACTTAATCGGATTGTTTACAGGTGTACAATGTTTACATTACAGAGATAAATTCTTCTGGAGATTTACAGTGGTCAGGGATAGTGAGCATTCTCCACATATATATACCACATTGTTGGTAGTCAGATAATCCTAAACCCTGATCGGTCATCGGCGGTCAGGTGTGGAGTGGTCAGAATTGGTAGTTTATTATGTGTTGTAGGACACTGCTTAAGAGTTGTAGGTAAATATATAGGTAGGGACCTGTATTTATGCTGTCTGAATGGTTATGTATTATTATTTGTCTGCCACAAATCACAGGTGGTGTCGACAAAGCCAACCTGTATTGAAAGAAAATGTTAAAGGTTTAGATTTATATCACAAGAAAAGTAAATGTTTGTGTACAAGACATTTCAACAGATGTACTGTCCTGTCATATACTGTTTAAGTTGAGAAATTCTGGGTCATTTATATGCTTCCTTTAATAACAAACTTGTAAAGACTGATCGTTAATTAATTAAGTGTTTATAATCAATATATAGATATATGTGTGTGGTAGGACCAACACAACGTTTACTGTTAATTATTTATTGTGCACTTCAAATTTGGAGTAGTATATATGCATGAGCTTTATTCATGCAGTAATTTCAACAGTCTGAAAAGTAAAATAGATATTAATGACATCACATTAAAGATTGTTGTAATGAGGATGATTTTGCCATACAGAGGTTTTAGGCACTGGATGTTAAAGGTCAACTGTCTCTTTATGAATGTTGGAACATGAGAATGCTGAGCAAATTCAGCTGTAATGATGAAATATTAGACACCTCGTTAACACTGCACAGTGCAAGCTGCAATGCTGGTGCAAAATTGATTTTTCAAAACCTTCAGTTGCAAGTTAATTGCAAATTCTTTATATAGCTCTGCAGGTAGTCGATGCATTTCTAGTGTGTAACTGACTAAAGCTATAATCTAGATTTTTAATGAAATCACTAGTGGCCTAAAGCTAGCTAGGAGACAGAAAATCTGCCCCAATTGATCTGTATTTTACTGGATATGTATTTTTATTGTGTTAATATTGAAGTCTGCTGATAATAAATAAAATGACAGCTTCCCTGAATTACTCCAAACCTGTTAGTCTGCTGGGCAGTAACAAATTTGGTGTTAGATTGAATGTAGTAGGCATGAAGTAGACCTAGCTTGAAATTTGAAATAAACAAATGTTACAGTGTACATGTACATGTATGGATGAGGATGGATGTAGAGAGGATAGTGTTCTATAGAGTCAGTTGTTCCCTAATTAATTAGAGAACTAATCCTATATGAATAATGACACAGATCCTATACAAGTACTACACAAGGCAACGTTTAGTGGTCTATAGTACTCTAGAATCCATCAGAGCTGTGGGGACCGAGATCCCATTGTTTCCTGATCCACGTCCTGATAGATTATTTGGCTGTGTATATTACTTGGCCACCACCACTGTCCCAGAGCTGATATTTTTGTTGAATCACCATATCTGGAGTAATTAGCAATAACAGACCATGGTCTCTATATATTTCAATTGATCGCGGGAGTACATTGGTTGTGATCATCACCAGCTCTGTAGGAAATAACTGTACGATCTGTCTACAGTTATAGGAAGATGTTTTCTGCTATCATGACACAAAATTGGCATCCAATTAGAAATACCATGTATGGCGATGGTAGTTTTAAAAGGTAAAGACTTGAATTGGAAATTAATATAAGAACTAATTGGTGACTGAAATAAGTCAATATTTCAGATACCATAGATCTATTGTTTTTGGGATTAAAACTAGGCCTGTATCTTATTTTCAAAAATTGCAAAACATTTAAGAATATTCAAGATCTCTTTAAATCAACACTTGTTGGAGGAGAATCATCACACGTTTTTTCTACGAGAGAAAACTGTCTGATCATGAATACCCATAAGAAATCCATGTTGTCAGACAAGTGAACCAAAATCCAAATGGTGAATCAAGTCATATACCCACACATCTGTAAACGCAGCACTGTCCCACCCGACCACCCGACTATCCGACCACCCATGCCAGGTTGGCTGTTTTCCCAGTAGAAGGTAGATCAGGTCATTGTAAATAAATATTTCCACTCCAGTGGTCAATAACACTACATCCACACAGTAGTATGTACCCTGTATAAAAGTGTGAATGGGATGAACTGTCCTGTACATACATGTATACAGTCTTGTCTTGTATTATATATAACATGTTTAGTTAGCTTGACTAACATATCCTTATCTGACTGACTCTCAGCAGTAGATATACTCAAAAGGAATTTTGTAATTCCCTTATTAAGAATGACAGTCTGACGATATTTGAAACATGTACATGAATATTGTAGTGAATATTTATAAAAAAAAAACATGCATTTAATTTATATGAATTGCTCATTTTGAAATTTTATTTACGGTTTAAAACATACTGACATGATTATTTTTTTTCACATTAAGCATGCACATCACACAGTTCCTGCCAACTCCACACCCCACGTCTGTGATATATGGTATAACTTATAGTGCTGACTTTACACATACATGTTGTTTATACTTGAAAATGACAGATCTATATATTTTCTCCTCACTATTTGTAGAAGATATAGGGCAGGCTTTGCCATGTGGTTTTGGTGTCTGACATTCCCCACCTCAGGGTTGAATGTTCTTAGGGAACTCTGACTTTCTGTACCATCATTTTCCATATTATGTTTTTGTATGCTTTGAATTCCAAGCGTTATGGGTATTAATCAAAATATTATAGCAAACCCAGTTACATTTGGGTTAAAATCTTTACTGCAAAAAATGACAAAATATGTGATTTCCACTGAAAACAGGATTCCTATAAATACAAATCAGCTTGTATGTTAGTTGTTCATGTATATGACTAATTGTTTACTTATAAAATTTAGGTAGGTATGTTATACTGCCCATGTAGGTACATCTGTGATATAGAGCTGTTACCTGGGAAAAATTCTCGTTTATGTACCTAATGGATGTTACCTGTCATCAAACCCGCAGTAGCTAGTTACATAGGCCAGAGGTGTGATTACACAATCCTGGTGTCATGTTGATCTAACTTCCTGTTGATTTTATTATAGAGCTTATAGCAGTACATCACATATGGCCTTACTCAATCAGTTTATTAAAACTCATCTTATCAGGACCAAGGGGAAATATTTGAAGTATTTATCAAAACAATTTATCAGCACCTTTTAATTTAGAAATTATAGAGTTCAAACAAGGATTTGACAACACCATAAAAATCATGTCATTTTGTTCGTTAAGGATCTGCCAGGTTCTCCTGTAATGCTAAGAGCAAATTGTCAGAAATAGTTCCTAACTGGGGTGGTGGTCAATAGTAATTATAAGTCCTATAGGCCTGAGGATTTTGGCAAATTTTGATGACATTCATGGAAGAAGAAAAAGCCTAGGCATGTGCTCATTTTTAACAGGAAAACTAAAACCAGTGGTGGGATTTGGTTTTGTGATCCAAAGCTTACTAATTATATGTCTACTCAATAAAGGTTTAAAAGTGTGGTGCAATGACATCACCCTGATACACACTATAGGGGTTCAATAAACATTTATTTAAGCTTTGCATGATGTTAATTTTTGAGTGTTCTTAAAATTAAATTACATATCTGAGATGGTTAAAAGAAGTCTTATACCCCTCTCATGAAGAATTGATGAAATAGATTTACCTGGTCCTTTTATTATTAAGTTATTGTAGCACCGTAAATTGTAATTTTGAACTGATCAGTAGTTAGGAAGTTATATGGCCTGGGCATCTTAGATGAAAACAAAATGTCTTCCCTCAGTAAAAGCTAGGGAGATCATATAATATGGTGTTTGATATAGGTGTATAAAAAGTCATTATTACCTCATTACAAGGCACTCATTGTGTGGTGCTGAGGTCTATTTTCAGGATCTAGCTATTTTTTATAAGTTACTCAGCATTTTCCCCCAAAACAAACTATCATTCTTTCAGGTATATAGGTAATTTTTTATCGCCAGTTAAGAACTAAAGCGAGCATACACGTATCTGTGATCTGTGAAGGTCGCTATAAAATTTTCATTTAAGATATTCTTCATGCATGAAGAAGATTAAAGTGAAGTTAGCAAGTACTGTGACCTTTAGCTGTCAAACTAGACTGTTTTCCACAGTTGTCGATTGATATAATTTGTCATTTATGGCCTTAAGTCTGACTTTATTATTATAAATGGACTCTGGGCCGGCCCCGCGTCTCGCTTATGTAAATTAGTCTTATCTTTGTCATGATGTATACCTGTAATCTCCTCATTTTTTATTTACTGTTTATAAACAGTTGTGTTTTGTTTAAAATATTGTTATGGAAGACTAATAGATTGCATCAAAAACTGATCTTCATATTTCTAGGACTCATCATGTGATCAGTCACCATAGTGATAAGTCCTTAAGAGTTGATCTTGGCAGATTGCAAAAGCCGACACTCAAACTAATAAAACAAAATGAATTTCAAGAAAAGACACAATTTGTTGTTACCACATACCAAATAAATGTATATGTACTGGTATGCATAATAATTTATTTGGGGAAATGGTTTGACATTAGTGGTCGTTCTTGGAAATCACTTCTATCTGTGTACCATTGGTTTGTTACAGGTGTCTGTCAATGGACTAGAGGTCCTGTGTTTGATGGTGGACCGTATGGGAGAGGACTTCAAACATTACTTATATCTGTGTATCATTGGTTTGTTACAGGTGTCTGTCAATGGACTAGAGGTCCTGTGTTTGATGGTGGACCGTATGGGAGAGGACTTCAAACATTATGTATCTCATGGTAAGTATTATTTCAGGCTACAGCTTCTCTAACCTAAGCCAACACCTCATTTTTATAACATTATGAGAAATCAGAGCCTGGTGATGAAGGTAAGTATAAAAGGTCTAGAGCAGAAAATAAATGATGTGTAAGCATTACCTTACAATTATTCAGTAAGATAGCACTATAAAATTTGAGAGAGTTTCAACTAGCACAGGGAGACACAACATGAACACATGTCAGTCTTTCAAAACTAAAGTTTGTTTGGTTTATGTCCCTTTAACAGCCAGGGTCATATGTCCCGACATATTACCATAAGCCTTCCACCTTTGGGTCACGTGTTGGAATCCACTGGGTACTCTGGGTTTCTTCGATCTAAAAACCCAGCATGTCCTAAATGACTCTGGCTGTTAGTAGGACATTAATCTAATAAATTCAAAACCAACCCCAAGCTTTATCATATAGCATGCACTGTCTATTTCTTTCTCATTCTATCAGGAAATTTATCTTAACCATATAACTTGTCTACAGTCAATATTAATTGAAAACAGGAAATTAATTAACAGATTTTGTGTTTGTTTTGTTTTTCAGTGCTTCCGTCAGTGGTAGATCGCCTGGGAGATTCCAAAGACCAGGTGTGTATATATGATTCAGTGGCCCTTTATATAGGGCCAGCACTTATACAGAGGTTTCATTATCTTTAAGCAGAGGCGGTACAATATTGCAATTTCAGGGGGTACTTTTCTATACGATCTGTATGCTATCTGATGTAATTTAGCCCAAATCAGGCGGTACCACAACCAGATTCAACCGGCAAAAAGTACCGGATACCGCCTGATATTGAAACCCCTGCTTATATCAGGCCAGGCCTAATTAGATGTTTGGTATAGTCATAGAAATCATCCTTAATATGTCCATTTGTTAATTTTGTTATACCAGTGTGGCAGGGTTTTCTCATATGTACAACAAACAACCTTATTAGTCTTCTGGTAAACTTTCAATCTATTTTAGTCAAAAACTATATCACTCTGATATTGAAATTGGAAATATTTCTTCCCCATTGCTGTATAGATTGTATTTCTTTCTGATTGCCTAGATACATCGCACATATATTTGTGGAGAAGGAGAGTATTACAATAAGGTGTGATGTCTTCTAGAAAAGCTAATGGGTTTAGCCTATTGTCATTGTTAAAGTAAAGCAAGAAATGTTAAGTACATATTGTATACTGTAAGCGATATAGGGTAAAGGAGGAATAAAAAGTACATATTGTATATTGTAAGTGATATATGGTAAAGGAGGAAAAAAAGGACACATATACCTGTACAAATCTCTTTTGACAACCACAGAATGGAAAATTGAAATTAACAGAATTTTAAGGAAATCATATTTAAAGGCCAGCTTTGTGTAATTGTACTATTTACCATGTTGTACAGGTACGAGATCAAGCCCAGCAGTTACTGATGAAGCTGATGATGCCAGCCACATCCCCCGGGGTACGTCATTACAACCAATCAACGACATACAGATTTGTTATTGTTTAAAGGGTTTTACCTGCTAAGGATTTCTGTGGTTCTAATCCAAAACTGTTTCTGTTGATTCTGTAACTAATCTAATGAGGTCTCAACTCGGTTGTGAAACGTATTTCAAATTAAAAAGTTTTAAAAATCAAATGAACTTGAATAGACAATTAACATTTGGATTACACAAATATGATCAATATTCCTAAATAAAATAAAACCATACTTTATCTTGTATAATCTGCAATACTCTTCATTAATATGAACTCTCAGACACCATAATATGAGACCTTGGAGTCCCAAGTTCCATTGTATAATAATGTACTGACTATTGTGTTTCAGTATGTGTTTGAGAGGATTATGAGCGCCTTTACACACAAACTGTGGCATGTCCGGGAGGGAGTTCTAATCTGCCTACAGAACACACTCAACACGTAAGTCTGATAGAGTTATGGCCCCTTTATCTGTCTACAGAACACACTTGACACGTAAGTCTGATAGAGTTATGGCCCCTTTATCTGTCTACAGAACACATTCAACACCTAAGTTTGATAGTTATGGCCCCTTGACCAGATCATACTTGTGATGTTATCTTTAAATGAATTTATATTAAAGTTATATGTGCCGTAACTGGACGAAAATTTTGACATGCTATTTTTTCTTCATTAATCTATTGAAAACCGTAAGGTTTGATGAATTAAGCCGTGAAAATCATTCAAATGGTTCCAGATGTCTGACAAACGTTAGTTGAAACACAGATTTATGTACTGTAAAATTGTTTGTTTTTATGTTTTATGTATGTTTATATGGAAACATACCTGCAGAAATCACTCTACAATGACTAATTACTTACATTATATATAATAATAATAATAAAAATACTGTAAGAGATATCTTCATAATTTAAGTGTTCCAGCAAAATTAAAGTAGTGTAACTTACTTACTTTTGGAGAAAATCGTCTTTTTGTGTCCCAATTTCCCTGATGCAAATTTTCACTTGGAAGGTCTTTATCACTACGGTGTTTATTCACGTTGAAAACAAGCGTTCTGACGCCCTTTGCGGGTTAAGTTCATTTTACGAATTTAAAATCAACAAAAGGAGCGGAATAATATCAAGAAACAATGCATTTTCAGCTCTAATATCGACATTAGTCGGGCACAAAACCCGATATCGGATAATAAGAATTTCCTGTAATAGTTGCAATAGGAAAATATTACGATGTCAGTAAATAAATGTTCAATTTCTTTCGTTTGATTCAATTTCTAAATTTGTTGACTTGATCCCCAACATTCCAGTGACGTCACTTTTAGTAGGAGTGAATGAAACGGCAGTCAGTCCCGCCAAACAGTGACGTCACAATCATCGGAATGACGTCGCTTACATATTTCCCACGGTAGTAAAAAGGAGTACACACTCATTCGGTTTAGTGAATGCAACTTTTATTGAACATCAAAGAAGCGTTCCGCTTTAAGCGAAATCGTGTAAATAACAGACAATTTGCTTTCGTTTTGAATACCATCTTCTGTATGTATAATGAAAAAGTTACAGGATAAACAGAATGCCTGGTCACTATCTTACAATACAAGTTTTATTTTGGTGTCGACAGGGAAAACAGAGATAACTCTGCAAAACCTCCTCATCTCATCTCATCGCAAAAACGATAGCAGCATCGATATTAATTATAGCAAAATAAAAATGTCCAACGTTGGAAATATTGCAAGTACATTCATTATTTACATAAACCAGTTATTAGAATAATCATTTATTTCATCTAGACTAAATAATTTGCGAATCCCATACACCGCCTGCAAGGAGACGACCTTGGCCTATCGCTACCCACGATGCTCTCGATCGTGGTCTTATATTATGTAACTTTTCATGGGATATTAAATCTAGATATATCTGTTTTCGACAGTTAAATTTCTATGAACATGTGTTAAACAAGCAGTCTCAACTGCTATTCCGAGGCCGTAAAATGCAATCTTGATCACCTCAGCCAAAACACAGGGGCACGCAAATTATGACAGAAACGTTTACTAGTAACATTATAAAAATGCTAAATGAAAATGTAGACCACGATTTGGCTTTATGGTCCGACCGTATGTACTCATTTCACTTCACTATAGATGTACATATAATGATTTTTAGCAGTACTGCCAAAAATCATTTTCAGCTCTTATATGTACTCGTAAAATTAAAATGTAAGCATTGAAAATACTGTAATTCTCAAAATATTGGTAACTTTTGGTAATAAATAACATACCAAAAGCTCATCTTGATTCGTGAGTATGAAAAATACGGCACATATAACTTTAACTATTGATGTTGTATTTCAGGTATGGAGCCAGGTGCCTACACCTGTCCAAGATCGTCCCTAACATATGTAAACTACTGGACGATCAGAATAGCCAGGTAAAGAGTGGGCAATGTAATGGTCAGCAGTGCTGACCAGTAGTTAGTAACTTTGTATATAGTGGAATTGTAACAAAAAAAAACAAAAAAAATGAAAATGAAAAAAAGAAAGAAAAAAAATGTTTCTCAATTTTGTTTCTCCCAGATATTGAAAGAATAAGAAAATATTGTTGCTTTTTTAATTCAGGAAATTATATAATTGAAGTCCATCTATGAGTGAAATACAAATATCATGTAACAATGTTAGTTTTGAATATGTGTCATTGTTGTTATGATTGAAATGACAGGTTCGGGAGACATCAATAGCCACACTAGCCGAGATATACCGTCATGTTGGGGAAAAGGTACGCTCGGATTTACTGAAGAAAGGCATCTCACAGCAGAGGTAACAGTTTTATTTATTTTTTATTCAAAAAGCAACTGAACTATTCATTGATCATTCATGAGATCCAAAATCCCTAATGCAAATAAATTTATGCATGATGTCTTTTAAAAAAAGCATTAGAAAATATTATTGAATTGGCTTTTATCAGGCATATCAAAATAAGTTTTCTGGAAATTTTTGATGAAATGAAATTTAGTGATTTAACACAGATGTCAGTATGTCAACTTATTCCCGAATTTCATATCACCATAAAGTTGAAATTAATGGATGGTTTTATTCTGAACTCAGATCTCATTGATCCTCTTTCATTGTAGGTTAAATCAGATATTCGCCAGATTTGACGAAGTGAAGATGTCGGGAAATATGCTTGCCACAGCTCATGACTATGGTAAGTCATCAAAATATTGCCAAAGAGAAAATCTTATATGCCTAGTCAAAATATGTCTCATTTGGTGCCTAATTGTGTACATCTGATTGTATACCTAATGTGGTATCTCTTAAGATATCTTCCTCTGGTTACTTCAAAATATGCCTCGCTTGGTAACCCTTCAAATTTGCCTCTCTTGGTTTGCCAATGAAAATGCCTTATTTTCAGCTCAACTGTTTTTGGCACTTTATAAAACAGAGTTGAATGCTCTTGGGTTAGGTACTTGTTGATATGTTATTTATTTATATGAGAAAATGTTAATTTCTTATAGTTATGTACCTCATAAAATCAAATTATGTATCTATCATGTTTTCTCCCAAGAGCAAATAACTCTGCGCTGGTTTAGCTGATTTTGGATAAAAGGTAAAATATCTGTGCCAAGCTGCTAGTCATGATATTAAAAGGAGTCTCATTTAGTGAGCCCAAAACAAAGAGACAACATGAAGGGTAGCGAGTTACAGGACGAACCTCTGTATCAAATCTCCATGGAAAAATGGACAAGTAAGAAGAGATCGGAGATTTCTGGTTGAAGATGAGGAGAAATCATCATTGCGGACAACACATGAAAAATATTCACGAGCTTGGATATCCATCACTAAATCTAATACTAGTATTACCTGGTGATAAATACCATTAAATTGTAGAAATGAAAAGACAACAAATAGAAAGACTTGCAACAAGTATTTTGTTCACAGAAATTCCATTTTGATACTGAATTACCACCTCAATTGAAGGGAGATAACTCTTATGATCTTAACAAGAAATGCTAACAAAGTTCTACATCTCTTATTTTAGTAGATGAAATAAAGATTGATAATTTATGATATAGATAGATGAAAAGGTGTATCTCAAAGTCAAGAAATAAAGTTATTTCTACAGAGATTACATATGTTATACTTAAATAGCATTCTCAGCTCTCTAAGGACTGATCAAAAGACAAAACAAAAAGATAACTGGTAGTAACAAAGATGGAACACGGTTACCTGTATATCAAATAAGGTAGTGACAAATTTATTAGATTGTGTAAGAGACCCATTTTCAACAATAACTGATTTTTTTGTCATATTTTTAACAGTTTTTACAAAATATTTATTCTAAACTATGTCTCAGAATGAATTCATTGTGACAAGTAAGTTATGTTAAACCTTGGGCACTAGATAATCCACCAGCATTGAGGGTAAATGTTACTACAGAAAAAGATAGGTATTCCTATAGTAAATGGAGTAACAGCCATTATTTGGTTGTTCACGTGTTATGAATGAGAGAAAGTAACTCAGAAAGACGTGTTCTTTTTTCTTATTTGAGTACTATGAACTGCATAATGAATTTCAATTAGGAAAAAAAAAATGAATTTGAGATTTTTTGTAAATCAAGTCATTTAAATGCTATGTATGAAGTTCTAGAAAAAATATTGCAATTAAATTACATTTTCATGTGTTTTCAAAAAGGGATTAAAAGAAACTGCCATAACTACAAAAAAGTGTTATATTCTGGAGCAAAGTAGTTATAGAAATCTTTCTTCAAGTTTGGATTTCAGCCAGATAACATTTTTATTCAAGTGAAATGACAAAAATGTTTCTTTATTTATTTAAAAACTATTTAGCTGATGTTATCAGCTGTGATAAGACCATTATATAACCTAGCAATGTCTAAGTGTTTTAATGTATAGGAGACGGCGGTTCATTGTACTCAGTCGGCCCATTTACTTAAATATCTTCCTTGTTATAATACATTACCTCTAAATGTATTTTATCCGCCATTGTTCAAATCTCGGTAGGTATATCTCCTCTTGGCCTAATTTGATCTACATCTTAAGTATTTAGAACGTCTTAACCTTGTTAATCTTGACCTATTTAGACCAGTGGATTTACATCTGGACATCAGTAACAAGATAACATCAATATACTAAGAAAAACTACTTTACCACCTGACGTAGATGACCGTGATACAGATTTAGTGAGGACCATGTAACCATTCAGTCTTCATCACCAATCCTGTGACGTAGAAGTGAGCCATAGTCATACCATTTACCCTCTACCTTTAGGTCGGGAGTTCGAAACTAATGTAGGGTAGTTGCCAGGTACTTACTACATAGGATGATAGTTTTTCTATAGGTACTCTGGACTCTCCTTCTAAGCCTAGCATGACCTTAAAGAACCCTGGCTGTCAAGGGGACTTTACAAATCAACCAAAAATGTAAAAAAGTGCAAATATGAAGAAAATGATATTATAGCCATGTCACAATGAATGGAGATGTATTTGATTCCAAAGTGTCAACTGAAAGGTGGGGAGAGGGTTAAGAGGGAGTTGTTTCTTAGGAGATGCTAATTACATAATGAATTTGTAATTGTTTAAGTTGGTATATGATATATGTAATGTGTCCACCTAATGTTACAGGGCAGTAAACAAAGACTATTGTCTTTAGTCATTTATCCCAACTACATGTAAATCAATGATCGATATATTTGCATTGCAGAAATGGAAATAAAGTAAATGTGTTAGCTAAAAAACAAAGATATCATTGTGAGTTAGTAGTACAGAGCTGGTTTTGTCTGTTTTCTATAGTGTTAATCTTCTCTGACCTGTAGGCTTTCTGTGACAAGTCATATCAGGTAGGACTAACACTGGTAATGGGAAGGAGTTATGTTTAAATGTAAGTTTTCTGTAGGGTTCTTTATTATAGATACCTAACATGTCCATAGTATCACCACAAAGGGCACACTGTCTGCCTCCTCAGCCTCACTAACGGGCACATACCCCATCATTATAGGTCTATGTAGATGGAGGACGGGCCTTTTTACTGAACTTGCGAGTTTAACAGTTATTTTTCTTTGAGTATGTAGGGAAGGGCTGTTGGTATCATTCAGTTAAATAGTCGACCGTTTTAATATTTAAATTCAATGTTGACATTCCTTTGAACAGAATTTAGAATCTACTGTTGACCTAGAAAATATTTTTAAGTTTTAAGGAGTGAAGTTTTAAGTTGTGAATTTCAATGAACCACTTGACCTTTGTGCAATTTGGAACTGAGATTTATATCTTCATTTGAAAACGCCATGTACATCTTTGTATATTGATATACTTGTTAACACATACCAAGCCACCAGAGCGAGGTTGACCCACATTGTGTTGGAATGAAATCCAATTACCATATCGGAACAGGTTTTTCTGAGGTAGCCCATAAAAATTAAAAAGTAGTCCTTGTGATCTTAAATCATTAAAAGATGGGATTTTAATAAATTCATTAGGTGTCCTATTTCAGTATTGTGTATGTTTAGTGCTGTGAAATGGCAATATGAAACTCTGTATAAAATGGTTTTCAGCCTTTTTTTTTATACAAATTTTATGCTGAGATATAATTTTCAACTAATCTAAATTCATAACATTTTGGAGCATGACACATGAAAAATGGAAAATGCATATTTTTCATGAAATTGGGCAAGCAAGATTATGCTAATGCTGAAAATGAAACAAATTAGGTCTGCTAATAACAGTTTTCTTTGTGGTCTCGGTGTTGAAGATGTCTTGACATTATACCACTAGACTCCACCTCTATATTTCACTCCATGGAGCTTTCTTCACCATTACACTTGGAAATGTAATAGCCTATTTATAAATCTTCATATGATAATGTCTAAAACACTCTTTAGCTTTCTTTCTTCCAAATTCATGAATGAATATTAACATTTCGACTTCAGATTTCATGGGATGGATATTTTTGAGATTTCATTGAATAAAGTTATTCTTCTCAGATTTTGTTTAAAGGGTGTGTTCTATTTCTAATCAATATTTGAAATAGTTATGATATATATAGCTCTCACTGATGTTAACGTACAGAGAACTGATATTACATATACAGTTCAGTGCCTATTTCAGTTTCTGTTCATCAAAATTTAATTATTGTAATACCAGTGTCATCTAGTTAATGTGCTTCTAGTTTTTCATAAAATACTTGTGTTAAATCCCTTTTATATATGATAAAAAGTCCTCTTCAGTGTAATGGTAAATAAAGTGAATTTTGTCTTTGTATAGAGATTAAGATTGTCCGATGGTCCAATGGTCGAGATCTTTGGTCGATATTTCAGATATCAGAAACTGGCATTTACCAACTATGTGTGGAGCAGGGGTACAGATTGCCTGGTAAGCCCCTATAAGACGGGGACCATGTCTGAACGCTGCCTGATTAGTCCCACCAGTCCTATCAGTAACAGTAAAGTGACCAAATATTTCATCCCGATCCAGCTTTATAGGCACTTTGCTTTCAATAGGTGATTTGTTTATCAGATAAGGCCAGGTATAGAAATCATTGATTTATTGGAACTTGAGGCTGTTTTACTGGTTATACTTTACCTAGGTAAGGACAGAAGTGGCTCAGTGGGGAAGGTGTGTGTCATTTTACCACTATAGCCGTTATCCCCCTGGGAGAATGTGGCATAGTGGTTAATAAGGTTTATGTCATTTTACCACTATAGCTTTTGACGCCTGGGAGATGATGGCCTAGTGGTTAAGGTATCTGAACATTCTGTTTTTGACTGGGTTGATTTTCCCCAGGATTTCTTCCACCATCAAGATCTGACATATTCTAAAAATAAGTAAAGCTGTAAAAAGGACATCACACACATACAAAACATTCTACCTGACCGCCTGTAGACTAAGATTATTTACTCCATCTGTTTTACCTGATTATGAAAAACAACTTGCCTCCAGATAACATAAACTTGCACTTTTTGTGTGTAATACATCTGATTCTTGTGATAAACTTGACAAATAGACCTTTTGCTGCAGCTTGTATTTGTAAACAGCAGTTTATTCAGAGTTTCTAGATAGCCCATGGCTAATTTTAAACAAACAAATTTTTCATAGACAATTATCAAACGTTCACCTGAGCTAAAGTTGACTGAGATCAGTCGAAGGAGAGGTAGAGTTACAATGACAAAGTTGTTAATATGTCTACTGTCTATCTATCCCTGACAAAGTTGTTAATATATCTACTGTCTATCTATCCCTGACAAAGTTGTTAATATATCTACTGTCTATCTATCCCTGACAAAGTTGTTAATATATCTACTGTCTATCTATCCCTGACAAAGTTGTTAATATATCTACTGTCTATCTATCCCTGACAAAGTTGTTAATATATCTACTGTCTATCTATCCCTGACAAAGTTGTTAATATATCTACTGTCTATCTATCCCTGACAAAGTTGTTAATATATCTACTGTCTATCTATCCCTGACAAAGTTGTTAATATATCTACTGTCTATCTATCCCTGACAAAGTTGTTAATATATCTACTGTCTATCTATCCCTGACAAAGTTGTTAATATATCTACTGTCTATCTATCCCTGACAAAGTTGTTAATATATCTACTGTCTATCTATCCCTGACAAAGTTGTTAATATATCTACTGTCTATCTATCCCTGACAAAGTTGTTAATTAATATATCTACTGTCTATCTATCCCTGACAAAGTTGTTAATATATCTACTGTCTATCTATCCCTGACAAAGTTGTTAATATATCTACTGTCTATCTATCCCTGACAAAGTTGTTAATATATATCTACTGTCTATCTATCCCTGACAAAGTTGTTAATATATCTACTGTCTATCTATCCCTGACAAAGTTGTTAATATATCTACTGTCTATCTATCCCTTACAAAGTTGTTAATTAATATTACTGTCTACTGTCTATCTATCCCTGACAAAGTTGTTAATATATCTACTGTCTATCTATCCCTTACAAAGTTGTTAATTAATATATCTACTGTCTATCTATCCCTGACAAAATTGTTAATATGCTACTGTTATCTATCCCCTGACAAAGTTGTTAATATGTCTACTGTCTATCTATCCCTGACAAAGTTGTTAATATGTCTACTGTCTATCTATCCCTTACAAAGTTGTTAATATAATATATCTACTGTCTATCTATCCCTTACAAAGTTGTTAATATATCTACTGTCTATCTATCCCTGACAAAGTTGTTAATATATCTACTGTCTATCTATCCCCTGACAAAGTTGTTAATATATCTACTGTCTATCTATCCCTGACAAAGTTGTTAATATATCTACTGTCTATCTATCCCTGACAAAGTTGTTAATATATCTACTGTCTATCTGATCCCCTGACAAAGTTGTTAATATATCTACTGTCTATCTATCCCTGACAAAGTTGTTAATATATCTACTGTCTATCTATCCCTGACAAAGTTGTTAATATATCTACTGTCTATCTATCCCTGACAAAGTTGTTAATATATCTACTGTCTATCTATCCCTGACAAAGTTGTTAATATATCTACGTCTATCTATCCCTGACAAAGTTGTTAATATATCTACTGTCTATCTATCCCTGACAAAGTTGTTAATATATCTACTGTCTATCTATCCCTGACAAAGTTGTTAATATATCTACTGTCTATCTATCCCTGACAAAGTTGTTAATATATCTACTGTCTATCTATCCCTGACAAAGTTGTTAATATATCTACTGTCTATCTATCCCTGACAAAGTTGTTAATATATCTACTGTCTATCTATCCCTGACAAAGTTGTTAATATGTTATATATCTACTGTCTATCTATCCCTGACAAAGTTGTTAATATATCTACTGTCTATCTATCCCTGACAAAGTTGTTAATATATCTACTGTCTATCTATCCCTGACAAAGTTGTTAATATATCTACTGTCTATCTATCCCTTACAAAGTTGTTAATTAATATATCTACTGTCTATCTATCCCTGACAAAGTTGTTAATATATCTACTGTCTATCTATCCCTTACAAAGTTGTTAATTAATATATCTACTGTCTATCTATCCCTGACAAAGTTGTTAATATATCTACTGTCTATCTATCCCTGACAAAGTTGTTAATATATCTACTGTCTATCTATCCCTGACAAAGTTGTTAATATATCTACTGTCTATCTATCCCTGACAAAGTTGTTAATATATCTACTGTCTATCTATCCCTGACAAAGTTGTTAATATATCTACTGTCTATCTATCCCTGACAAAGTTGTTAATATATTCTACTGTCTATCTATCCCTGACAAAGTTGTTAATATATCTACTGTCTATCTATCCCTGACAAAGTTGTTAATATATCTACTGTCTATCTATCCCTGACAAAGTTGTTAATATATCTACTGTCTATCTATCCCTGACAAAGTTGTTAATATTCTACTGTCTATCTATCCCTGACAAAGTTGTTAATATATCTACTGTCTATCTATCCCTGACAAAGTTGTTAATATATCTACTGTCTATCTATCCCTGACAAAGTTGTTAATATATCTACTGTCTATCTATCCCTGACAAAGTTGTTAATATATCTACTGTCTATCTATCCCTGACAAAGTTGTTAATATATTATGTCTATCTATCTACTGTCTATCTATCCCTGACAAAGTTGTTAATATATCTACTGTCTATCTATCCCTGACAAAGTTGTTAATATATCTACTGTCTATCTATCCCTGACAAAGTTGTTAATATATCACTGTCTATCTATCCCTGACAAAGTTGTTAATATATCTACTGTCTATCTATCCCTGACAAAGTTGTTAATATATCTACTGTCTATCTATCCCTGACAAAGTTGTTAATATATCTACTGTCTATCTATCCCTGACAAAGTTGTTAATATATCTACTGTCTATCTATCCCTGACAAAGTTGTTAATATATCTACTGTCTATCTATCCCTTACAAAGTTGTTAATTAATATATCTACTGTCTATCTATCCCTGACAAAGTTGTTAATATATCTACTGTCTATCTATCCCTGACAAAGTTGTTAATATATCTACTGTCTATCTATCCCTGACAAAGTTGTTAATTAATATATCTACTGTCTATCTATCCCTGACAAAGTTGTTAATATATCTACTGTCTATCTATCCCTGACAAAGTTGTTAATATATCTACTGTCTATCTATCCCTGACAAAGTTGTTAATATATATCTACTGTCTATCTATCCCTGACAAAGTTGTTAATATATCTACTGTCTATCTATCCCTGACAAAGTTGTTAATATATCTACTGTCTATCTATCCCTGACAAAGTTGTTAATAATATCTACTGTCTATCTATCCCTGACAAAGTTGTTAATATATCTACTGTCTATCTATCCCTGACAAAGTTGTTAATATATCTACTGTCTATCTATCCCTGACAAAGTTGTTAATATATCTACTGTCTATCTATCCCTGACAAAGTTGTTAATATATCTACTGTCTATCTATCCCTGACAAAGTTGTTAATATATCTACTGTCTATCTATCCCTGACAAAGTTGTTAATATATCTACTGTCTATCTATCCCTGACAAAGTTGTTAATATATCTACTGTCTATCTATCCCTGACAAAGTTGTTAATATATCTACTGTCTATCTATCCCTGACAAAGTTGTTAATATATCTACTGTCTATCTATCCCTGACAAAGTTGTTAATATATCTACTGTCTATCTATCCCTGACAAAGTTGTTAATATATCTACTGTCTATCTATCCCTGACAAAGTTGTTAATATATATCTACTGTCTATCTATCCCTGACAAAGTTGTTAATATATCACTGTTATCTATCCCTGACAAAGTTATATATCTACTGTCTATCTATCCCTGACAAAGTTGTTAATATATCTACTGTCTATCTATCCCTGACAAAGTTGTTAATATATCTACTGTCTATCTATCCCTGACAAAGTTGTTAATATATCTACTGTCTATCTATCCCTGACAAAGTTGTTAATATATCTACTGTCTATCTATCCCTGACAAAGTTGTTAATATGTCTACTGTCTATCTATCCCTGACAAAGTTGTTAATATATATCTACTGTCTATCTATCCCTGACAAAGTTGTTAATTAATATATCTACTGTCTATCTATCCCTGACAAAGTTGTTAATATATCTACTGTCTATCTATCCCTGACAAAGTTGTTAATATATATCTACTGTCTATCTATCCCTGACAAAGTTGTTAATATATCTACTGTCTATCTATCCCTGACAAAGTTGTTAATATATCTACTGTCTATCTATCCCTGACAAAGTTGTTAATATATCTACTGTCTATCTATCCCTGACAAAGTTGTTAATATATCTACTGTCTATCTATCCCTGACAAAGTTGTTAATATATCTACTGTCTATCTATCCCTGACAAAGTTGTTAATATATCTACTGTCTATCTATCCCTGACAAAGTTGTTAATATATCTACTGTCTATCTATCCCTGACAAAGTTGTTAATATATCTACTGTCTATCTATCCCTGACAAAGTTGTTAATATATCTACTGTCTATCTATCCCTGACAAAGTTGTTAATATATCTACTGTCTATCTATCCCTGACAAAGTTGTTAATATATCTACTGTCTATCTATCCCTGACAAAGTTGTTAATATATCTACTGTCTATCTATCCCTGACAAAGTTGTTAATATATCTACTGTCTATCTATCCCTGACAAAGTTGTTAATATATCTACTGTCTATATCTATCCCTGACAAAGTTGTTAATATATCTACTGTCTATCTATCCCTGACAAAGTTGTTAATATATCTACTGTCTATCTATCCCTGACAAAGTTGTTAATATATCTACTGTCTATCTATCCCTGACAAAGTTGTTAATATATCTACTGTCTATCTATCCCTGACAAAGTTGTTAATATATCTACTGTCTATCTATCCCTGACAAAGTTGTTAATATATCTACTGTCTATCTATCCCTGACAAAGTTGTTAATATATCTACTGTCTATCTATCCCTGACAAAGTTGTTAATATATCTACTGTCTATCTATCCCTGACAAAGTTGTTAATATATCTACTGTCTATCTATCCCTGACAAAGTTGTTAATATATCTACTGTCTATCTATCCCTGACAAAGTTGTTAATATATCTACTGTCTATCTATCCCTGACAAAGTTGTTAATATATCTACTGTCTATCTATCCCTGACAAAGTTGTTAATATATCTACTGTCTAATCCCTGACAAAGTTGTTAATATATCTACTGTCTATCTATCCCTGACAAAGTTGTTAATATATCTACTGTCTATCTATCCCTGACAAAGTTGTTAATATATCTACTGTCTATCTATCCCTGACAAAGTTGTTAATATATCTACTGTCTATCTATCCCTGACAAAGTTGTTAATATATCTACTGTCTATCTATCCCTACAAAGTTGTTAATTATCTACTGTCTATCTATCCCTGACAAAGTTGTTAATATATCTACTGTCTATCTATCCCTGACAAAGTTGTTAATATATCTACTGTCTATCTATCCCTGACAAAGTTGTTAATATAATATACTGTCTACGTCTATCTATCCCTGACAAAGTTGTTAATATATCTACTGTCTATCTATCCCTGACAAAGTTGTTAATATATCTACTGTCTATCTATCCCTGACAAAGTTGTTAATATATATCTACTGTCTATCTATCCCTGACAAAGTTGTTAATATATCTACTGTCTATCTATCCCTGACAAAGTTGTTAATATATCTACTGTCTATCTATCCCTTACAAAGTTGTTAATTAATATATCTACTGTCTATCTATCCCTGACAAAGTTGTTAATATATCTACTGTCTATCTATCCCTGACAAAGTTGTTAATATATCTACTGTCTATCTATCCCTGACAAAGTTGTTAATATATCTACTGTCTATCTATCCCTGACAAAGTTGTTAATATATCTACTGTCTATCTATCCCTGACAAAGTTGTTAATATATCTACTGTCTATCTATCCCTGACAAAGTTGTTAATATATCTACTGTCTATCTATCCCTGACAATGTATTACTCTCTACAATTTAATATATCTACTGTCTATCTATCCCTGACAAAGTTGTTAATATATCTACTGTCTATCTATCCCTGACAAAGTTGTTAATATATCTATCTTCTATCTATCTATCCCTGACAAAGTTGTTAATATATTCTACTGTCTATCTATCCCTGACAAAGTTGTTAATATATCTACTGTCTATCTATCCCTGACAAAGTTGTTAATATATCTACTGTCTATCTATCCCTGACAAAGTTGTTATATATCTACTGTCTATCTATCCCTGACAAAGTTGTTAATATATCTATCTACTGTCTATCTATCCCTGACAAAGTTGTTAATATATCTACTGTCTATCTATCCCTGACAAAGTTGTTAATATATCTACTGTCTATCTATCCCTGACAAAGTTGTTAATATATCTACTGTCTATCTATCCCTGACAAAGTTGTTAATATATATACTGTCTATCTATCCCTGACAAAGTTGTTTAATATGTCTACTGTCTATCTATCCTGACAAAGTTGTTAATATATCTACTGTCTATCTATCCCTGACAAAGTTGTTAATATATCTACTGTCTATCTATCCCTGACAAAGTTGTTAATATATCTACTGTCTATCTATCCCTGACAAAGTCTTAATATTCCTGTCTATCTATCCCTACAAAGTTGTGTTAATATATCTACTGTCTATCTATCCCTGACAAAGTTGTTAATATATCATATACTCTATCCTGACAAAGTTGTTAATATATCTACTGTCTATCTATTCCTGACAAAGTTGTTAATATATCTACTGTCTATCTATCCCTGACAAAGTTGTTAATATATCTACTGTCTATCTATCCCTGACAAAGTTGTTAATATATCTACTGTCTATCTATCCCTGACAAAGTTGTTAATATATCTACTGTCTATCTATCCCTGACAAAGTTGTGAATATATCTACTGTCTATCTATCCCTGACAAAGTTGTTAATATGTTAATATATCTACTGTCTATATATCCCTGACAAAGAGTTTCGAGTTTAATGGCCAGATATCTGAAGTAGGTTGGTAGTTTTACTCTTGGTACTTTGACTTTCTACCAATCTTCATCTATCCCATTATTTTTATTTCATATGATGTTAACCTATTAGATGCTTCTGCAAAAATAGGACTGGAAGGTCAGTGTTTGTGGCTTTAAGTGTTTAGTAGATTAAGGTGTTGGTCTATTTCATGACGTCATAATTAAATGTAACTCAAAGATGGTCAATCTTTGTGTTTGTAGAGGATAAGTAGTTTAAAATATTCACCCTCTTCAGAGTTAGTGATGAGACGTAACTTTGAAAGGTCACTTGAACCATAAGGCCCTGCTTAATCCCTTACTCTAATGAACAGGTAAAGCACAAATAGACAATGGTCAGACTGACCAATGATAGGCTATACAATGTTGTAATGCCTCATGGCCAAACATTGTTCTGTTGTGTCCAGTTTCTGAAGGGATTGACCAGCTAGTGACCAGACTGAATGTCCACCTAAACAAAATGTTGACCATAACCTGGGCTGGCTAATCATAATGTTTACTGGTGTTGTTTGTTTGTGATTATAAGATTTATGGTAATTTGTGGGAGACCATGGCCAGGGGAATGTCCGCTGTACTGAACCAAGGTAATAGTGTATTGGAATAGGACCTTCCACACCATTTAACCCCACTCTGCTTATGTATTCATTTACACACAAGGTTGTGTATCAAAGCCTGTAATGGAATAGGAATTTTCTGTTTATCACCTGGACTCTTCCTTGTACTTCAATCAGGTATGGTGGATACAGATGTGCCAATGGAAGCAGGCCAGAGTACCTGAGTATAAATAAACCTCCATCAGCTGCATGTACCTGGCAATTCTACATGTAAACTTTGGTTTTGTGACCAAGTAGAATATCTGACACCTTAACCACTTCGCCACTACTGCCCCTTACATTAAATACAATACACTTTCTGGCACACTGTCCAACCTGTCTTAAAAGACAAGGGACAAATAAAATGGTAGCTAAGTGGTATTCACTCGGGTCAAATTGTGTTTAAATTGGTCATTTGGGGCACCAAGAAAGGGTTCATATTAAGCAGGTGGTCATTATAAGGAGTTGGATGCTAGGATAGATTTTACTGTATATGGCAGATATGGAAATTTTAAACTGAATTGAGAATAATGAAGGGGGAAAAAACTGATAACTTTCTTTTCACACGCTCTATCAGATCAAATTTCTGCATCCGTTCTTTTGAAATACATTTTCCTTTTCAAGTTGTACACACAGCATTTTGTTACAGTTTCCTATTGCATGGAATACACCAAAATGTTTTGGATGTAGAGATTAGATTTGGGCGTAGTCAGGATGAATGTGTAACTGATTTACATCACAATTTGGTGGAAAGACACTTTAAAATAAAATTATGATGACTCTTGCAAAGACTGATTTGATTGACAATACAGACATACCAGTGACTCCTTACCCTAACCTATATATTCAGAATTAAATTAGTGATTCCAGATTATATTTCTTTATTTCTTATTCTGTATAGAAAGTGGTGATGTCAAGTCATCATACATATAAATTAAAACCCACCGAAATTGCTTTAACCTATAATTTGAAGTATTTTTTGGGTCCAAAGAGCATTTGATTTGAAGTATTAGATTTTAAGTATGGTATATCCTTAGTCTTAAGATCTTGTTAAATTGAAGTATTTAGTCGGTTCTTGCAAAACTTAAAACCAGATATTTGAAGTCGTCTAATTAGATCAGATATCCAGTCTTAATTATTTACTCTATCTTACCATGATTAAACTTGATTTTTTGTCACCATAACTCTTGCCACGGTTGATTGAAGTACAGTTGGAGAAATGTAGGCTGTTGTCAAAAATTTGGCTTTGTGTCAAAGTGTACTTGGTAGTAAATATTTGTTCTAGCATAGCTCACCTAGTAATGAAGCGTTACAACTTTCATGTAGTATGGACTATTTTGTTTTGTGATCACCTGTTAACAGAGGGCATCAGAACGGGGAAATGTGTGTAAGGGTAACAAACCAACAGATCAGAGATCTTGTTAATGATCACTCCTTCATTTGAATAAAGAAGTTTAATGGATGTTTTCAGGTGAATTTGACAATAGGGATATATTTTATGGGCTTTATTTTCTGTTTGACCTAGTAGAAGAGAGATCACCGTGATCTGAAATGTATTCAGATAGATGGGAGAATGTATATAGATACAAATCTTTACTGTGATGATGGACGTGATTTAGAAACATGTCGGTCGCTATGAATGGAGGGAAATAAGGTGTTTTTAACAGCTTTCATATACTTTATATTTATCAATAAAAAATTATAGTTGCCACAACTAAAAATTTACTATATTATAAAGGGACTTGCTATCACTTAATTCATGATTTCTATAATGGATTGTTCAGCTAAAGAAGAATTTTTGAAGGAGGGAGCCCACCTCCCCCTTAATACTGTCTCTGGATTGTATTCAGACTTTATTCTGCTAATAAATAGGGACTACTGTGAACTAGTGGTTAAGGTGTCTGATATTTTACCACTTCTCTGGTAGATGTCAAAAGCTGTAAACTTTTGATGAAGATAATCAATTTATAAAAACTTAGCTAACATTGTATATCTCCTATTTTAGTAACAGCCTATAGCTAATTCTCTCTGTAAAGTATGCTAATCAGCATTTTCTTTGGTGAAGTAAGGGTTAATTCTTGACTTAATCTGGATTACTCGGATTAATGTGATATAATTATTAATGCATTTCTAATTCTACACTTCTCCTAATTTGACCTAGTTATCCTAAGAAGGTTAACAAACTTGGATTAATTCCTTTGACCACACAAGTTCACAGGGTAAACGTGTCATAAAGCTAGATAGTCTTTAGTAGGTTGTTTCTACATTTAGTCCTTTAGTTCAAATGTAAAGTGTAATTTTGAAGGCTCATCTTATAAATAGAACAAGTAAAGGTATAAGTAAATTGATCAAAGCTATGATTAGCTGCTTATAAATGATAAATACCAAAAACAATTGAAGTCTAATTTTGATAATGAACACCTACTGAAAAGAATCGAAAGCCAGGTCTTACCAGCTTCCTATAGCAGGTGCTGTTACGTTTGTAAAAACTGGAGCTGGATGTAAAAACTGGAGCTGGATGTAAAAACTGGAGATTGAGGCATGCAATACATGCAGTGCAGTAGAAATTGGTCGATCATAATCATACACATTACCTTGTTATCATGATTTCATGAACATAAATGTGAAAAGGAGGGAGGATGGGGGGGGGAGGGGGGTTAGCCTCATGGGGGGGGGAGCCTCATGGGGGGGGGGGCCTCACTATATGTCAGGGCTGGTGTTTTGGTTTAGATTTGTTATGTCCTGGAGATTATTGTTCCCCATCAGTGTTGGAGAGATGCACACACACACAGCCTGTAAGTGCAATTTGTGTCTGCATTCCACCGTAAATTTATGTAGAACTAAGAATTTAGTTAGCGTAAACAATTACACATGCTTTCTGCACATGCTACTCATATACAAGGGTGGACCTCCAACAGTGATAAAATCACAGGACAGACATATACAAGGGTGGACCTCCAACAGCGATAAAATCACAGGACAGACATATACAAGGGTGGACCTCCAACAGCGATAAAATCACAGGACAGACATATACAAGGGTGGACCTCCAACAGAGATAAAATCACAGGACAGACATATACAAGGGTGGACCTCCAACAGAGATAAAATCACAGGACAGACATATACAAGGGTGGACCTCCAACAGCGATAAAATCACAGGACAGACATATACAAGGGTGGACCTCCAACAGGGATAAAATCACAGGACAGACATATACAAGGGTGGACCTCCAACAGTGATAAAATCACAGGACAGACATATACAAGGGTGGACCTCCAACAGCGATAAAATCACAGGACAGACATATACAAGGGTGGACCTCCAACAGCGATAAAATCACAGGACAGACATATACAAGGGTGGACCTCCAACAGGGATAAAATCACAGGACAGACATATACAAGGGTGGACCTCCAACAGCGATAAAATCACAGGACACACATATACAAGGGTGGACCTCCAACATCGATAAAATCCCTGGACACACATATACAAGGGTGGACCTCCAACAGCGATAAAATCCCTGGACACACATATACAAGGGTGGACCTCCAACAGCGATAAAATCACAGGACAGACATATACAAGGGTGGACCTCCAACAGTGATAAAATCACAGGACAGACATATACAAGGGTGGACCTCCAACAGTGATAAAATTACAGGACAGACATATACAAGGGTGGACCTCCAACAGCGATAAAATCACAGGACAGACATATACAAGGGTGGACCTCCAACAGTGATAAAATCACAGGACAGACATATACAAGGGTGGACCTCCAACAGCGATAAAATCACAGGACAGACATATACAAGGGTGGACCTCCAACAGCGATAAAATCACAGGACAGACATATACAAGGGTGGACCTCCAACAGCGATAAAATCACAGGACAGACATATACAAGGGTGGACCTCCAACAGCGATAAAATCACAGGACAGACATGTTGCTACTGGATATATAATGTTACTACAGTTAACTAACCAGAAATGTGGGGGCTGAGGTGGCCAGCGTCTTGTATGCATGTCTAACCCTCAACTCTGACCCCTACCTCAAGGTCACAAGGTCAAGGTTCATAAAGTTGTGGCTGTTGGTTGATGGTTTTTCTCCAGAAATTTTGTTTTATTGAAACACTACCAAATCATTATGGGTAATTTCATGACTAAAGCTAAAATAAGGATGTAAAACAAATAATTAGGCAAATGAATCTCTCTAAATAAAATTCTAAACAAACAGAAAAAAATCAGATTTAGAAATGGTAATTTTTATCATGAGATTAAAGGTTTAAGAATATATAGTTCTGTTTGATTTGACAAAACCAATGGGCCCTTTTTTGTTTTCTTTTAATGTTGATGTATAATGTGTGTACTTAGTGGGTGACCTATCAGTAAATGATAATACACGACTCCACCCTAGATTTAGCTATAACACTGATGATAAACAGATAATCTTCATTTTTGTGTATTGTAAATGTGCTGAACATGTGATAGTTTAACAAGGTACTTCAAACGCATGCTACTTCCAGAGCTTTCTATGACCCAGATAAAACAAGGTCAAGGTTACACTGGAATAAACCTGATCGGTATTCACCTAAGTCATCTGCCACCAAAATGTGAAGAGGTTAGAAGTATGCAGTAAAGATAGTTATCTTATAGTTCATGAAGTCTGTGGCAATAAAATGGGGTAAACTAGGAATTGTTCTTTTATCTCCAAAATAATGTAAAAAGAAGAAGAAGAGGTATTACAATAAAGTATATGATTTTCTAACTAAGTCTTTCATTTTCTTTGTTAAAAGTTCAAGCAAAACTGCATAATTATGGAACAGTTGCCAGGTGCTAGGTTTCCTTGGGAGCAGTTGCTTGCTTCTTTCTGCCACAAAAAACGCATGCAATGTTCAAAATTACCTTTTACTCGTCTATAGAGCACAATAGAAGATCAACAGATGATAGTCACTGACAGGGTATGAGACAGACATTTTGCTTTTTACCTGGACAAACGTTTGTAATAGTAATGGTAATTGTTGGATAGTAAGTATGACCTTGACAAGGTCATCCCTGTATATATATGTTAATGTATAGGGTTAAAGTACTGTCCCTGTACAACCCCACCCTGTAATTATCTCAGCCAGTAAAAGGTGAGTAAGGACACCAGTTTATCACTGTGTAGTCTACATACCAAAACATTTCTGTCAATCAATTATAAATACAGGATGGTGCACATACATTTTTATTTCTTTATTATCCAATATTATATTATATTATTTTGTGTCCAACATGATTACCTGGTTGATGTGTTTCTCATGCTTTACATGGAATGTCATGCTCTTTTTAAAGACAAAGACATTTTCATTGCTGATGTGGAAAAGGCCTTGATCATAATGATAATGATAAATCATTTGGCTAGGAGGTCCTGTAATTACTGTTGGTATCTTCATAGAAAACTTTTCCTAAAAGATAATGCTACCTTTCACAAACAATTGTCTGAATTTTGACTAAATTTGATCTGCTGCATCCTAAGAGAAAGATAAACCAATGTTGTTACTCTGCCAATTATGACCAGATTAATAGTCTGAAGTAATATTATTCCTGGTTGAAGTGATTGACCCATTGCTGTTGTTCTTTGGCCCTACTACATCATCTCTGTTATATTAGACCATTACAAGGCAGGTTTATAGAAAGGTAACTCTTAGATCAAGATGTTCTTGCTGAACTTCTTCCACTGAAGCCTAAAACAAGTAGTGATGGTTTGTTGTTTCAATGGATATGTAACCAGAGACTTGTAACCAGGTACAAAATCATTACATCGGTCAGCCAGGTGTGCTCAGTCCATGAATACATTAAAAGATTGTTCTCATTGTTTAGTGCATCTTAGTGATAACAAAATAAAGCATCATGTGGTTATGTTGTAACATTATATAGAAAATGATATTACAATGCTGAAAAACACTACCGATGGAGAGATTACAAAATTTATTTATCTCCTGAAATTTAAGCTATTTTGCATATACCTATAAGTACATGTATAAGTGTTTGTAGCACACAACTTTCAGTACTTATCATAGTTCCTTTGTAGTGTTAATGTATGCAAGGCTATACGGCCCTCTAGCTACAAGTTTAATGTTAAATGCCCCAGTAATCACCGTCCTAGGTTGTACAATTCCATTCATGGCTTGTAGGACCATTATAACCACATGGCTGACATTTCTGTGTGTTAAATTCTTGTCTCTGCTCTGTAGAAGCTGAATTATACATCAATGTCAGGCATAAGATGTTAGAGTTGACCTGATTGGGCCACAGCCCCTTTTAGGGAGCTTCTGGAGCCTTAGGGGGACAACAACCTCACAGCTGGTCTGTTAGCTAATGTTATCTATTGTGTTTGAGGTGATCTATTTTTGGGTGTTAACAAAATCATGACTAATTTATATGCAATTCCCGTTCTTTTAAAAAAAAAAGATTCAAAATTGAATGAATGAATTAAAGGTTTAACTGCCATTAAAATGGATTTGTGTATTTTTGTAATGACCAACAATCATTGTTCATTGAGAAATTATATAAATACAATTTAAAGGTAGGATTTTAAGATGTGGGCTTAGATGTTGGTGTTATCATACATTGTCCACATAATAACAATCAAGGTCACTCAGGGCATGTCAGTGATGGAAGTGAGCCAGAGTACCAAGAAAAAACCCACCAACCTAAGGCCAATATCTGTAGTAACTGACCATGACCAATGTGGGTCTGGAGTTGGAAGGCTGAAACCTTATGTAATAATGACATTTTATGTGTGGTTGTGTCAATGTTTACATTTCACAAATAAACATGTGTCGGTGCAGTAAGGGTGTAAGTGTGTCTGGTGTAGAGGTGTAATCATATGTAACCCTCCACCCTGGTCACACCACATTAAAAACTCACTTTGATCCCACAGATACGTAATTACCACAAACTGTGTTATGCAAATTAGGGCCATCACATGTGACTGGTTGTGACATCAGCTGGCGGTGAGAAAGAGTAATGTCGTACTGCTTCAAGGTCAAAGGCAAACTTCAAAAAAGTGTATATCAGTGTAACTTTACAGGGTTTTGTCTGATAGGATGTGTAGAATACACTTGTGACTTTGGATTGTTAATACAAACTTTTTTTGTCTGGGAATGAGTTGTTCACAATTATGGTGAAATTATCTGCCGTTATTTGAATTTCAAATTCCAAACCTGTGTGTTCTGGATTACTGTTGGCTGTTACATACATACTCTGTCCTGTCTGTAAGATTCATGATGCTTGCTAACATGTTGAAAGGTTTTGTGCATTTTTGAGTAAGTGCAGTAGAAGTTGTGACAGGTGTATGTGATATACCTGTGTGTTAACGACAGGTAAGACATTCCGCCACACACACCTGACTGTGTCCACTTCTCATTCACTGTCCTATCCGTCCGAAATGTTTAGTTTGTGAATGGTCAATTGACCAATGTGTGTGTTCTGTACTTAAAGGAGATTGAAAGGAGATTCAGTGATCATCATCATTTTATTGTGATGAAACCTTTTGTGAAAGGATGGCTATGACAGGGGTATGAGCTTTACCAACAGGTATTGTACATCAAGGTGATCTTAATGTAAGGACTATCAGATTCACATAGACTATGGTAAAACTTCTACTTGAATTAATCGCCAAATGTACCTATCATGCTTTTTACCTGGAGAACCTTTATGTGATAAGAGTACCTGTGCTTTCTGATGTCACACCTGTTGGTATATATAGGTATGTTGAACTTTTGATGCCATGTTGAAAAGTGTAAGTGACCATTTGATGGTAACAAGTCTATCAGATAGGGAGTCATTGATTTGTTTATGCAGTATTACACATGTACTTTACTTAGCTATGTTGTACAGGTATGACGACAGGTGTACATAATGAGGACATATGTATATACCTGTATGTATACAAACAGTGACAATTTAGTAACACAGGCTCTCTAGCTGTGTAAAGAGGTGGACCTACCCAACACCTGTCCGTGGTCAACTCTCTAACTGACCACTGACTGCTTGACCACACTAGTATTACACCTACCTAACACCAGTTTGCCACCAGGTCTGTACTAATTAGATGAATTAATTAGTGATACCTGTAATGGTTTGAGGACAGAGTGGACCATGTGTGGAGTATAAACACTAATGGTGGCACAGTTCCAATGGATTAAGTGTCTCTAACCTCAACATGGCCCCAGGCCTCAATCCACTATTGTCAGCCGGATCGGACCCTGTTCAATATCGTCTTACATGAATAATCAAACGGCACCCAGATTCGAGCAGGCTTTTCATATATCATGTCCTTGTCGTAGAGATTCCCATCAGTACGAGTCGTGGATCGCGGTGGATCACTGGGGCATAGTGAACTGTAAATACCTAATGTTTTATAATTGTGTCAGGAGATGACTGATTGCGTTTAAATTTCTCACCTGTATAATTGGAGCTGGTCCATTTCCTTATGTATACATGTGATTACACAGTGCTGATCAGGGAAATAAAAAAGGTTTATTTTGTTAACCCTGAAGGAGAAAAAAGTTGTCAGCCGATGAAGGTAAAGCAGAGGTGTTACAAAATGTGTGTGTATTCTGTGTAGATCTGTCTACAACAACGTGACAGATATCATCCACGATCCATGTATGTGCAGTGAAATCGCCTGTGAAATGTGGAGAATGTGAAAAAATTGTAAAAAGTGAAAAGTTCAAATTGTTTTACCTTCCGCATCAGAGGAGCAATAATGTATTTATGATGTTTGAAGAAAAATACAGGAGCTGTTTGTGGTGTTAATGTTTTCTTTGGATTAATTTGATTCTGCTATAATGTATGGGATGTGTTTGATCGCGACAGGATTTCTAGTGATAACTGTACGATTAGAATCAGCGTTAGTATATTCAGGGCTGTGTAGTGAAAATATACAAGTGACAAGTGAAAAGAGGAAAATGGTATCATAGCATTTTACATCAACGTCAAGCTTCTGAAAGAGGGAGAATGAGTTCGGATAAATCTCCAACCTCTGATGAACTCAACGACGATCTTTGGTCATCGCCGTTAATGCATTACACATCACCATTTGATGATTTCAAGGAACTGTTTGACGACATTGACGACAACGACAATGTCTTTAAATTTCCAGAAACGCCTAAAACCTCCAAAATTCCTAGTAAGTTTTAATCCTAACCTTTCATGATTATATAGTTTAAAATAATAGTTTGTAATATTTTGATATTGGTGAATGCTATATAGGATACAATTGATTACTGCATCATCATCATATTATATCAACTCACATGTTACGGAATAGTTTGAGAGATTTGATTGGGATAAGATATGTAACTGACTTTTGTCATTCATGATGCTCTACCTGTAGAAAGTCGTACTTATATGATTGACCAGGTGGAGTGTACAGCTAGTGTGTTTGTGGTATGGTTCAGTGAGATCGCACTGTAAAGTAATAGATAGTTGTGTGTTAGGGTGACAAGGAATATCAGTCTAACATAAGGGATGTTATCCTTATATGACCTTAGCTGTTGATAAGGTCAATAAAATTAAACAATACAATATTATGTGTAACCACGCCGAGGTGATGGGAGATTTCATTAGCTTCATAGAATCATGTGTTCACATAAATATTGACCTCATGTCAAATCGTAGTCCTCTGATCTTGATTATGATTTGCATTTCAAATCAGTCCTATTACTATTCTCAAGTATATATAATATTTGTAATGGCATTGATATACTTGATACATTAGAGGTTATATATACACTGTCAATAAATTACTAATTACATCAAGTGTTTTAGAATTAGAATTATTCGATTAGCTGTACTGTTATAAGACCGACGTAAATTCACACATCACGATAAAGCCCTTATTACGTAACTTGAACACTAACAAACGTAAGCTTGTTAGATGCAAATAAGGAAACAAGAGCAAAAAACATCAAAAGATTCATGAATATTCATTAGATAATATGTTATTTTACTATATCAATCATGAAAATTAATTATGCAGAAATGTTAAGTTGTGCCATGATTAAGTGAGCTAATGCATTTTGTTGACAAGAATTGAAGGAGTTGGTGACAGATTTGCATCATGCTCAGTGATGGTCAGTCGCCCTCAGTGATGGTCAGTCGCACTCAGTGATGGTCAGCCGCCCTCAGTGATGGTCAGCCGCCCTCAGTGGTGGTCAGAAGGACAAGCCATTAGGGTTCATGTCCTCTCATTGTCATAGTTAACAAGTTTAATAATGATCAATGTCAATCAATTGTTTGGGCAGCATAACCAATTAGATCACTGTTTACAACACTACCTTATTTAAGTTAACATATTTCCTTACTTAAAAGTACCCAACTTTCTGTAAGCACCATGTCATTTGAGCAGTCCTCCATCTTAGAGGTAATAGTCATACTTTATATTGCATTGACTGTTGGGGTTTATATTTATGGATTATAGATAATATTTGTCACAGATCTATTGATATCTAGTCACAATACTTATAAAAGTGTGTCCAGTGAATTGGTTTGATAGAAATGGGAAAATGTTATTTAGGAACATGATGTGTCACCTACCTGTAATTAACATAATAAAATTATGCCGTAAATGTGAATATAATTTTTACAAAATATGAATAAAATATTCAGAGTAACACGATGGCAGCTAAATCAGAGTATAAAGCTTTAATAAGTCTTCAAGATTTAAGTAAACAACTGGAAATTATGAAATTCATTTTACTGTTGTTAATTAAAAAAAAGAAGGAACATTATTTTTATCAGGGAATGTTGTTTTCACCATGGCATTCATCATAACATTATTAATTAATTTGTTTTCATTTGACATTGCAAAGGTTTTTAATTGATAAAATGTGTGTAATTCACATGAAATCATCACAATGTTTGACATGAACTGGTAATACAATGGTGTAGGTAATGTACAATGGATGACATCAATCGATGTCCTGTTGATATTTTTCTGGCCTTGTAAGTTGATAATCAAATGATATCTTGGTGGGGTTGTCTATTTAGCTGGAGTATGTATAGCGTTATACCTTGGCTGTGTGTTAAGTGTTGATAGGTAGTATACGCTTATCAACGCTCATCAATTGAAATTTGACTACGATCAGTTAAACTTGGAGTGTTATCAGAGCTGTATTTTTGTACTCTGATTAAGATCTTGTTCTGTTTTGTGCATGATTTTGTAGTACTGTAGGTTGTCGGGAGATTCTCATACAAACTGCACCAAGTTGTGATAGGCTCCTGTCTGGTGTACACACGTCGGGTCTATCTGACAACGGCACCACTTCAACTCACTTACTCACATTCACCAGGCAAAACAAAAACTGTTTATTTATTATCAGCTTATTACTCATTAGTTATAAAACAGCATTATCTTTTCAGTATAGTGTAAAAAACAAATCATACGGGGAAAGCTTCATTTCTTTGATTTGAATGTTGCTATCTTTATGTGTGAAGAACGAAGTCCTACTTTTTATTGAGGATGACTTCACGATGGGTCTTGTTCATAATGATAACAGTTGTCATAACATGTCCTGAAAGCTGGGTGTTTAAAAAACCAAAACAATAACAAAGGACGCGTTGATGATTTACCCTGGAGAAATGTTTGGTCTTGTTATCGGGAGCTACGTCACAAGGGTATTGTGGAAATTAAAGGTTACGGTATCATGATTACTATAATCGGTATCAAAGAATGTCATGATTTTAAAAACATTCTCTGAATTTCGAGATGATTCGGAGATACCATTTTTAAATTGAGCCTGATTTCTACAAGATTTGATCTCATCAACGTTGACAGTCATCACATCCCAGTTAAATCTCACGGTGATTACGACTGATTGGATCTAAAACTCTGCTATGACATCGCAGATAATTGACCCGACTTAAAGAAAATCTTCTGTCATCACAAATTTATTTACAGATGGCGGGTATATAGTAAAGATACCAGGATACGTAGACCCCTAAACAGACTTAACACTAAGTCATGTTTGTATTGTAATGTAAACTAACTTGTCTATAATGGAGTAATGCCCACCTCAGGAACACAGCTAGCTCAATACTGTTCACACTAGAAAAGTGATGGAATGTCAATTGAAAACCAGCATTCCCAGAGGAAAAACACCAACCTACGTTATGTCCTCCTTACATCTGTATATAAGCCTAGAGTTTTGTAGCCGAAAGAAGTAATGATTGAATATAAGATTAATTGATATTGAAGTGTTAAACGACTAGTTTCTATTAATAGTAAGCGCAAACGTTTACCTATATGGCACACGTCAGAGAGAAGTTATTGATATGGTTTGCCCAAAGAAAGCCTGAATGTAGTTGTCGTCATTTCATGTGTATACCTCTATAGATGTGAATACTAAGAGAGCCTAATCTACAAGTACACATAACTTAATCAACAGGTAAATATAGATACATAGATCTCGGCATTGATTTATCAATGGCAATATTAGTGGTGACGCCAGCAGTTTAAACATACACCTGTTTCATTTTCCAATTTGAATCACTTCTGTGGCAGACAAATGAATTACAAGCTCGTAGATATATATAGTAATTGATCATATGAATTTCATTTAGACTGTATGAAGTGGTCTGTTTTCTGCCAAAATACACTTCCAAAATTCAAAGGAAATTTTGTCCTGTCATTATGTGATCCCTAGTTATGTATCTATTGCAACTCGATATGAAAATGGAGTATTACTTTGAAATATATCATTTCTTTTCTGATTATTTCCAGGGTCTGGTATATTCAATTAATCTTTCGAGATTAGAATTCTATATGTATTTACTGTATGGAGAACAGAAATACACCAGCCCGGTTTGAATGAGATTTGCATAAATCTCCAACTTGATGTGTTTTGGGAATTGTTTAATTGAATAATGTTTGAAATTGGATCTTACGTACGATGGCTTGTCATTTTCATATATTATCTCTTGTGTATAATTATTTCAGAATAATGAATAGAAAATTCATGTAATTTCCATGTTTGTAATTTTTAGTGATAAAATCAGTGATGGTCGTGTATAAAGGTAAAAGGCTAAACTAATGTATGTATACATAGTTCGAGGTGGGGGATGAACGATGGTTTTGTTGGTCATGCCACATTAAATGATTAAGGAACATATACAAATCTTTTGTTAAATATTGTTTTATTTATTGATCGCGTCCTACTGTGATAGTGTGGAGAGAGTTTTTGTTGTGAAATTGTTAATTTTCAGCAAATGATATCTATGTCAGCTCCTTCTGTGTGAAAGGCGGAAATATGCGAATTACTGTCGAACCTGAATATCCACATTGTATGATCAAGCATTGAGGCCATATTTTTAATGTTACACTTTTATCCTGTTGAATGCCTTGGTAATTTTGAATGTATAAGGAATCAGAGCTAACATGTAATTTGTGTAAGACTTAAAACTGATGTCAAATTTAATTCAATATTGGATTAAAGTGTCAAGGCACCTGATATTGATTTCTCCTATTGGCTTATTCCCTCACCTCGTGGAAACCTGGGAAAGTGTTTGTGATATCACTTAAATTAGAATGTGTCGTTATATCAACACCAAAGTATCGAGTGGAGCGATAAAGGCCAACTGGGCCTTTTTGTTGACTTGTAGAAATGATAGAATAATTAACTTGCAAAATAATTGTCATCCCAAAATAGCCCAAGTCAAATTAGCACTGGTATCTGGGTCATCCCGAGTGTAACTACTGTCAAATGTCAATACAACAGGGCCGGTATCTGTTGGGTCAATATTAGATATAAAAATACAGGGAACAGTTTCTACCTCTGGCTTAGTATTGTTGACAGAATCATAGAAATACCAATACAGATAAGAATGGCTTCAAGGATTGTTGTAGGGGAATTTATTGGCTCTGCTTTGTAGCCATTATACTGTAAAGTTACCAAAGTATTCCTTAGAAGGGACTTGTATTTGCCAAACTTTTTAAATCTGCTCCAATAAATTTTTCCATAAAAGTAACCACATATTTCTCAAGGTATGCCAGTTTAAGAATTTTACTTAAAAAACGTTTTTGCTGAAGTACGAGATAACTTAATTGAGCAAAATTTCAAAAAGCCATAAACTTCAAATGTTCTTGTATAAGTTTGATAGTTATATTCAAATTTACCTGTAATACTTTTTGAAGATATTTTTCATCTTGAAATTATGCCACATGAATCTGTAAGACTTTTGTCAAAATAATCAGAAATCATGATTTTCAGTTTGAATAATTTCCAATTAGTGAAACCTTATCCACTAAGTGATCTAGCCCAGAGGTGAAGGAATTTGCCAATAAATTGTACAACAGCTTCAGCACACCCCTGCCGTTGCTGTTCCAAATAAAAGGGATTTAGGATTTGAAGTGTTCACCTTGGCTGAGCTGTCACTAAAATGATTTGGCAGTTTTATGATAATTTTGTAATGGGGGATAAAATGACCAGGCCATTCATTGGTGTCCATTACAATAGCATCACCTCACCAGACATTAGCTGGTCAGTTTAGGATTACACCCTCCACTGACCACTGGAAAGAGCTTTGTAGACTGGACACTTACTCAGCACTATATAGTCAGTGGAATGTTTTAGAATGGCTTGGATATGTATCAGGTTACCAGTAAAAGTTTATATTAGCTGGGGCTTTGTTGGTTGGTGCTGTACCATTACAAATGTCTTCTCCTGTTCTGGCTGAACTCTTCTGAACCTTTCTAATGTAATTAAGAAGGAATAACAGATCTACCACAGTAAGCATAAATCCAGAGCTTGTCAGTGACTGGAATCTTGACCAGTCCAGTCCTAGTCAGGATACTGGAATTTTGACCGACTTTGACCTCTTAAATGAAAACTAATGTTTGTGTTGGAATTTGTGGCCTGTATCTTGGCTCTGAATCGAGTTGTTGGTCTTCTTGGTTCTGGATGGAGTTGTTTGTTCTAGATGGAGTTGTTGGCCTTCTTGACTCTGGATGGAGTTGTTGGTCCTCTTGGCTCTGGATGGAGTTGTTGGCCTCTTTGGCTCTGAATGGTGTTGTTGGTCTTCTTGGTTCTTGATAGAGTTGTTGAATCTGGATGGAGTTATTGGCTGTGATGGAGCTGTTTGCTGTGGATGGAGTTGTTGGTCTTCTTGGCTCTGGATGGAGTGGTTGGCTCTGGATGGAGTTGTTGGTCTTCTTAGCTCTGGATGGAGTGATTGGCTCTGGATGGAGTTGTTGGCCTTCTTGGCTCTGGATCGAGTTATTAGCCTTCTTGACTCTGGATGGAGCTGTTGGTATTCTTGGCTCTAGTTGGAGTTGTTAGCCTTCTTGACTCTGGATGGAGTTGTTGGCTCTGGATGGAGTTGTTGGTCTTCTTGGTTCTCGATGGAGATGTTGACCTTCTTGGTTCTCGATGGAGTTGTTGAATCTTGATGGAGTTATTGGCTGTGGATGGAGTTGTACCTTGTTGGTTGTGGATAGAGTTGTTCGCCTTGTTGTTTTTTGACAGAGTTGTTCCTTGTTGGTTGTGGATAGAGTTGTTGGCCTTGTTGTTTTTGGACAGAGTTGTTCCTTGTTGGTTGTGGATAGAGTTGTTGGCCTTGTTGTTTTTGGACAGAGTTGTTGTTCCTTGTTGGTTGTGGATAGAGTTGTTGGCCTTGTTGTTTTTGGACAGAGTTGTTCCTTGTTGGTTGTGGATAGAGTTGTTGGCCTTGTTGTTTTTGGACAGAGTTGTTCCTTGTTGGTTGTGGATAGAGTTGTTGGCCTTGTTGTTTTTGGACAGAGTTGTTCCTTGTTGGTTGTGGATAGAGTTGTTGGCCTTGTTGTTTTTGGACAGAGTTGTTCCTTGTTGGTTGTGGATAGAGTTGTTGGCCTTGTTGTTTTTGGACAGAGTTGTTCCTTGTTGGTTGTGGATAGAGTTGTTGGCCTTGTTGTTTTTTGACAGAGTTGTTCCTTGTTGGTTGTGGATAGAGTTGTTGGCCTTGTTGTTTTTGGACAGAGTTGTTACTTGTTGGTTGTGGATAGAGTTGTTCCTTGTTGGTTGTGGATAGAGTTGTTGGCCTTATTTGTTTAGTTTGAGTTTGTAACATTGTTACTATTGCTGTAATTTATGACTTCTATATAGTAAATGTAGTGTTTGTTTGACCTGTGTTATATTGTAAAGCCATGACCTGTGGTGTATTGATCAGCTTAAGCTGTTTAAACATTACATAACCAGAGGATGGTAGTCTCATTCTACCTATGCTGCCCTGTAAGGTGGCGGCGACTAGCTGGCGACTAGCTGGCCGCTGACTACGGCTGAAAGTAGGATTATCCTGATTTTGATAATGTACCGGTTACTTCCAGTCTTACATAATAAAAAATAATCCAATCAATTTGTCATGATTATAGTTCCACTTCTATGTATACGGAAATCACTTGTTTACTTAATGCTTGAATTTCATTCCAAGGAAATATTTGACTTGATTTAAAATAGAAAGTTGCCAATTTTATTTTATTTTTTAAGAATTTTAATGATGAATTGTATTACCAATTATTCAAGAATAAACCTCTGCAGATGTATTTATACTGCCTTAAATTTCCACCACTTCCTCTACCTCACCAATATTCCTATAAACATTGTTGGCTCCACCTTTGTCAGCATAGTTGGTATGGTGGTCTGACCATCCTGGTAACTAGAGTTATAGTGTAGAAACCAATAAACTTTAGGGATTGCTACTGACCCTGAACAACACCTCTGACAATCTATCCAGGCTTGTCATGGTAGACTACTATAGAGAATTTACAAGGTAGTAATATGGCTGTTACATATTGTTGAATTGATCATAAAAATGTTTAATCTGGTACTTAAAAATCGGGATGGTGTTTTATTTGGTAATAATTTTAGGTGGAATGCCCATTTCAATGGAAGTTATTTGAATATATTCAGTCTAGAATTTACTTCTGACTCAAAAAGGATCTTATTTCTTAAAAAAAAATGTCAGGAAACAAAAAATAGATGATGTCATCAGTATGTGCACAAAAATTATGTCATTTCTCTTACAAATATAGCGTTATATTTGCAAACACTTGACTTAAATATCCATACCTACCAGTAAGGGCACATAACTCCAAAACATGCAAATACAAATTAACTAATCAGTAAATATCGGTTCTGTATATACAAATCCCTTATTTTAGCTTATAATTGGGGACAAAATTGGTTTAAAGTAGGAAGTTGTGAGAGCATGTTTGGCCAATTTTTTTCCCATTTTAGATGACATAGTTTTCAATCCATTGTAAATGTATAGAGCTGGATGACAGGTGCTAATTGATGATCACAGACAGAGAGCTTCATAAACACACTAATTAGGTCTTAACAGGTAGAACATTACAATAAAGACTCTCACATATACAACTTAAAAACCACGTCTAACATGCCAAGTTTGTAAACACAAGGAAATGTACGTGTTTCGTCCTGTAGATTACAAAGATTGGGATAGTATCATACTACAACTGATACAGGTTTAAATCTCAATATTACTATCACTGATATAACCACGAAGGTCATCGACTATTTGTGACATATCTTAAAAAATGATGTGACTATATGTTCGGGTCATCGACTATTTGTGACATATCTTAAAAAATAATGTGACTATATGTTCGGGCTAGGTCATTGTAGTAGGCAAGATTCCAACTTATTAACAAATCTGCAATAATTGTGGTCACCAATTGGGTCAATCCCAAACAATTTTTTGTGTAAGAGACTTGGCTGATGGTGCCAAGTTACAGTAATTAGAGAAGGTAATTAGGCTATTGTATGATTATATCACTTGTCATCAGCTGTGTACACCAAATCAACCCTACACTTTGGACTTGTCTGACATGTAGACACCATACTGATTCTTTTCTTTGTAGCACCATATACTACTCATTTCAGAGCTCATAATTTTGGAAGTTCTCACTGCCACAGAGTGTTTATGTCTAATGCTAGAGAGTGCTCATGACTGGTGCTACAGAGTGCTCATGGCTGGTGCTATAGAGTGCTCATGGCTGGTGCAACAGAGTGCTCATGACTGGTGCTACAGAGTGCTCATGACTGGTGCTACAGAGTGCTCATGGCTGGTGCAACAGAGTGCTCATGGCTGATGCCACAGAGTGTTTATGGCTGGAGCTATAGAGTGCTCATGGCTGGTTCTACAGAGTGCTCATGGCTGATGCCACAGAGTGTTTATGTCTAATGCTAGAGAGTGCTCATGACTGGTGCTACAGAGTGCCCATGAATGGTGCTCGCAATTAAGCAATTATTCTGCAAAATGTTTAATATGGAGTAGTAGCACTTCGGCATATACCGTATTTGACCCAATAAGCATCCAGTTCGCTTAAAAAATTGATAAAAATGAAAAGGTGCTAATAAGTCAAAATTATTGCAAATCTATACCGTTTTATGTAGTTTTGGTCCTTATTTATGCCTGGGCAATTGAAATTGAGGCCTCAAAAAGGGGGAGGGGCGCTTATAGGGACATGGGCGCTTATTGGGTCGAATATGGTATACAATACATTGCCAAAGAACCCATGTCACATACAGGCAATTCTTTATCCTCAAATGGCCTTAGCATTTTTGGGATGTAAAGTAAATAGAACAAAGTTAAATTAGAAGTCACATGGTCTACTCTTACGGTCCTAACTTAGGTTTAGCTATCCTAATAAAAATAAGTTCTGAGTTATGTGGAGGTCTGAAGTGGTTTGTGACCACGAGATATATATTTGGGGATCATCTTTTCAACTCCAGTTGACACCACATCATTTAACGTTTAGCAAATATTTATACTTATTTCAACACATACCAAAGTCTTAAACCACTGGAACCACTTGACCGACTTGATGAAATTGACACCTATGGTCCTTCAAATTTTGACATTAAAATGTAAAAGGTTTTGATGGTCAGTGTAAATAAACAACATTATACTGCTATTACAAAGTTCAATTGGTAATTAGCTTCTGTATAAAAACAATTAAGGTTTATGTTTTGTTGGTGTAACATCACCACTATAAGATATTTGGAGGACATTCCTCGACAGCTTGGTAAGATGATCATACTAACATGGGATCTTGTCAAGATATGGCTCCACCAGGATCTGGAGTAGGTCAGGAATAGCTCAAAAATAATGGAACAAGAGTTCATCAAAGGGCTCTCCTCGTGGATAAAATTCTATAGCTGATAATTGTTTTCAATTCACTGCTATTTTCACCTTTTAATTTCCAATTGATTTAAGATTTTGAGTGGTATTGGATGGTGTTAGTCTACGTGGGTGTTTGTGTACCTACAGTGTGTATTGGTTGAGGCCAGGGTACAAAAGTTCCCATTGATGTCAAATGTAATGTACATAATGCTGTAGCTCCCATTTCACTCTGTATGAATACACTTATTTGTGAAATTATAGATTTTCTTTTGAAGGAGATATATAAAATTTATTCCAGGGTTAAAGAGTATAAATTCTGATAGATTATATAGGTACATAGGTATCTGAAGTTTCCTGAATGAGAATTAGATACATTTTTGTGAAGTTAATCATAAAGCAGAAATGTTTGAATCAAGCCCATTACATTAGCCTGACACACTGTATACTGAGGTACCAGAACCCAGAGGTGAAGTATTGACCAAAGTGACCTATACATGGAGATGGACACATTTTGTTTACCTCCAAACTGGTGTTTATACAGCTGTTTACAAAGTAAACTCTGCTGTGGAAATATGTAACAATAATATTTGTTTATAAAAAACTGGGCAATAATGGTTAAAGAACGACAATATAGATTTGTTTGTAGGTTTGCAACCAGTCTTTTGAATATAAAAATTGGGTGAAATTGAATTTCATGATTTTGGATTCTACATTGACATATAGGGGAGATAACCTAGTATTAGATTGCCTGAGTAATCTAATGAAGATTTAGTTTCTCTTGGCTTGTTTGGTTTGCTTGATTCAGGTAAAATATCTGGTCAAGAAAAAGGATACATGAACAAGATTTTCTACCCATAACAGTGGGTTTACAGGGGGAATAAATATGTGTAGATGTACACTTTGACTTCAAATGAATTAGAGTGGTGTAATTTATGAACTTGAGGCTACAGTGGTTTGTTTATATTTCACTGTAAACTCCAGAGGTCTTGGGTACTTTATCGAGTGTAGTAAATGTCTGGAAATTATGGTGATTGTAATCGAAATGAAATTATCATTATCACGTAATGTTATGTCTGTACTTCAGGACCAATAATGAAAAACAAACTCAACAAAGGTAGGAGTCCAACAAATTAAAGTCAGAGAAATTTTATCTGTCCAAAAAGAAAGAAATAATAAAGTTACGTTTTGTTGGCTAGTCGGATATAGTAACATTTACAGAAGCTAGAATGTATTTTTGTGATTGATATTTAACTTTGGCTAACAATGTACAGTATATGTGTCGCTGGTATAACCTATCACTGCTTCGACAATGGGAGGATTTCTGAAGAACTAGTGCCCATTGTCACTGGCGAATGCCGGACAATTTTGGTATGTTTCAAGTTTCATATAATTGCAATTAGGGGTTTTATGTAACACGTGATTGATGTAGTTTTAAGGGGTTTTATGTAACACGTGATTGATGTAGTTTAGGGGTTTTATGTAACACGTGATTGATGTAGTTTAGGGGTTTTATGTAACACGTGATTGATGTAGTTTAGGGGTTTTATGTAACACGTGATTGATGTAGTTTAGGGGTTTTATGTAACACGTGATTGATGTAGTTTAGGGGTTTTATGTAACACGTGATTGATGTAGTTTAGGGGTTTTATGTAACACGTGATTGATGTAGTTTAGGGGTTTTATGTAACACGTGATTGATGTAGTTTAGGGGTTTTATGTAACACGTGATTGATGTAGTTTAGGGGTTTTATGTAACACGTGATTGATGTAGTTTAGGGGTTGGATATCATTCTTTTGTCACCGATGGATGATACACCAATACTAATCAGTCCTTCAAAAAAATAGCATTCACATCAAAACTGTCATGGGGCTCGTGGGATAGGAGTCGTCTTATAAGATCTCATAAGATTGAAAAGTAAATGATAAGGATGGGAAAGGATTGAGTTGTGTAGATCTGATACAGCTAGAGTAAACATCACAGTGACCACTACAGCAGTCCTGGGATCATTGGGGGGTGTCTAGTCAGTACTGTATGAATCATGTCTCTGAGGCAGGGCAGAACCTGGTCAGTTAATGGTCAAACCTCACATGTTAGCCATCCTAATACTCATCAAAACAATAATCTGTAAACTAGAATGCCAAACCAACATGAAATATCCTGCCCAGTCATGACACAGAAGACTGATTTGATTCATTTGAAAATCATATTCTAGAAAGTTTTTCTTTCCCTTCAGGCATAGAATTATCATTGGACTATGAAATGATTATAAAGTAAAGGCACAGATTTTGGGACTGATAGGATAGGTATGAGCTAGAAGGCCTATTGTCAGACTTAGCTGATTGGGATCAGATTATCAGTTCTGCCCAGGGTATTCACTAATACACAGGGAATAGTGTGACCAGTATACTGTGACCCTAGTCCAACAAGGTCATCTGAGGTCACAGGACAGCTTCTACTGGTTAAGATACATTAGTTGCAGTTGTATCATACTGGTCATCCTACAATAATATGTCTGTTTATTTTTAATGCCCAACATTCAGCCAGGTGTATTCAAAGGCAAGACTACAGATAATCTGGAGTTCCAGGAGAAAAAACACAGTCAACAGTCAACTCTCAGTTCAAAGGAGAAGGGCTGGTTGTATTAGTGAAAATTATTTAAAATTCTTTTGATTAAATAATTTTAATTTGAAACTTCCTCTCATGAAAGGCTTGTAATATTTTGTATTGGGCCTGTTCTTTGTTGACTTCTTTGGTGGGTGACTCAAGACAGCAGTCTATTTATAGAATCCAAAAACATTATGTGTAATTAAGACAATGTTATAGAAAACCACTACCATATTTGTACACTTGGTTAATCTTATAGACTTTTCCTATTTATCACCTGTACAATAATGTCTACCTGTCTGTATAGTAGATTCAGAACAATATGATGGCAAGACCACACACTTGATCACCATTGGTCATTCATACAGAATAAAAGGCATTCATTATCATTGGAACCTTGTGTTTAATTGATGGTTTTGTCACACCTCTTTAAGAAAGCTCAATCAGGATAGTCAGTAAGCTTTGAAAATGTTTATTTCCTGTTATGAAGATATGATAAGTGTATAGGTCATAAACATTGGTCTGTTTTAATTACTGTACCACAAGAACAGTTAGAACCTGTATGTAGGATAGGTGTACAGGTACTAAACATTGATCTGTTTTAATTACTGTACCACAAGAACAGTTAGAACCTGTATGTAGGATAGGTGTACAGGTACTAAACATTGATCTGTTTTAATTACTGTACCACAAGAACAGTTAGAACCTGTATGTAGGATAGATGTACAGGTACTAAACATTGGTCTGTTTTAATCACTGTACTACAAGAACAGTTAGAACCTGTATGTAGGATAGGTGTACAGGTACTAAACATTGGTCTGTTTTAATTACTGTACCACAAGAACAGTTAGAACCTGTATGTAGGATAGGTGTACAGGTACTAAACATTGATCTGTTTTAATTACTGTACCACAAGAACAGTTAGAACCTGTATGTAGGATAGGTGTACAGGTACTAAACATTGGTCTGTTTTAATTACTGTACCACAAGAACAGTTAGAACCTGTATGTAGGATAGGTGTACAGGTACTAAACATTGATCTGTTTTAATTACTGTACCACAAGAACGGTTAGAACCTGTATGTAGGATAGGTGTACAGGTACTAAACATTGGCCTGTTTTAATTACTGTACCACAAGAACAGTTAGAACCTGTATGTAGGATAGGTGTACAGGTACTAAACATTGGTCTGTTTTAATTACTGTACCACAAGAACAGTTAGAACCTGTATGTAGGATAGGTGTACAGGTACTAAACATTGGTCTGTTTTAATTACTGTACCACAAGAACAGTTAGAACCTGTATGTAGGATAGGTGTACAGGCACTAAACATTGGTCTGTTTTAATTACTGTACCACAAGAATAGTTAGAACCTGGATGTAGGATAGGTGTACAGGTACTAAACATTGGTCTGTTTTAATTACTGTACCACAAGAACAGTTAGAACCTGTATGTAGGATAGGTGTACAGGTACTAAACATTGGCCTGTTTTAATTACTGTACCACAAGAACAGTTAGAACCTGAATGTAGGATAGGTGTACAGGTACTAAACATTGATCTGTTTTAATTACTGTACCACAAGAACAGTTAGAACCTGTATGTAGGATAGGTGTACAGGTACTAAACATTGGTCTGTTTTAATTACTGTACCACAAGAACAGTTAGAACCTGTATGTAGGATAGGTGTACAGGTACTAAACATTGGCCTGTTTTAATTACTGTACTACAAGAACAGTTAGAACCTGTATGTAGGATAGGTGTACAGGTACTAAACATTGGTCTGTTTTAATTACTGTACCACAAGAACAGTTAGAACCTGTATGTAGGATAGGTGTACAGGTACTAAACATTGGTCTGTTTTCATTACTGTACCACAAGAACAGTTAGAACCTGTATGTAGGATAGGTGTACAGGTACTAAACATTGGTCTGTTTTAATTACTGTACCACAAGAACAGTTAGAACCTGTATGTAGGATAGATGTACAGGTACTAAACATTGGTCTGTTTTAATTACTGTACCACAAGAACAGTTAGAACCTGTATGTAGGATAGGTGTACAGGTACTAAACATTGGCCTGTTTTAATTACTGTACCACAAGAACAGTTAGAACCTGTATGTAGGATAGGTGTACAGGTACTAAACATTGGTCTGTTTTCATTACTGTACCACAAGAACAGTTAGAACCTGTATGTAGGATAGGTGTACAGGTTCTAAACATTGGTCTGTTTTAATTACTGTACCACAAGAACAGTTAGAACCTGTATGTAGGATAGGTGTACAGGTACTAAACATTGGTCTGTTTTCATTACTGTACCACAAGAACAGTTAGAACCTGTATGTAGGATAGGTGTACAGGTACTAAACATTGGCCTGTTTTAATTACTGTACCACAAGAACAGTTAGAACCTGTATGTAGGATAGGTGTACAGGTACTAAACATTGGCCTGTTTTAATTACTGTACCACAAGAACAGTTAGAACCTGTATGTAGGATACCGTATTTTCCCTATTAAGAGCGCCTCCTCTAATAAGGGCGCCCCCACGTTTTTTGCTGAAAAAATCAGCTAATTTCATACAATTTTTGTGCCAGATTGTGACGATTTGTCTTTGCAGACGCTAATAAAATACTGTTTCACATCAATCTGATGCTTAACAGATATCCGATCAGCTATAAATGTATTGCACTGGGTAACTTAGGACATCTTTGCCAAGTGTTTACACATAGAAACAGCGAGAATTCCATGTTCAAAACAAAACGTGTCACTTGAATGCCCCACACACGTGTATGGATGAAGACTAACTGGCAACAACATTTTAGCGATGTCTATACAGGTTTTATGAATACTTACTGTATGTCTATGATAAAGGTTACTAAATAACAGGCATGTTATCATTTTTAAGCATTTAATTGTGTGCTCTTGTCGGTATTTCCCATCTGCCACAAAACGAAAGTAGCGATCGAAAGCACCGTCCGCCATTTTCTGTACGCATGGTAAACAAACAGGCTAGCATAAAATGCCAAAATTCCGTGAAACATACATATTTAACCAATGTTTAATACTTCTGATGCAAACATTTCTTCATAATTATGTAATTTCAATACTTACTTGACTTCAAAACGTAATTTGGCTATAGTAAGTTTCAGAAAAATACGAAACTAAAAGCAAGATGACTATAGTCTGTTTCAGAAAAAAACATCTAAAAATGGTCTCAAATAACGGCGCCCCCCTAGGCCATTTACCCGCGCCCGGCGCCCTCATTAGGGAAAATACGGTAGGTGTACAGGTACTAAACATTGGCCTGTTTTAATTACTGTACCACAAGAACAGTTAGAACCTGTATGTAGGATAGGTGTACAGGTACTAAACATTGGCCTGTTTTAATTACTGTACCACAAGAACAGTTAGAACCTGTATGTAGGATAGATGTACAGGTACTAAACATTGGTCTGTTTTAATTACTGTACCACAAGAACAGTTAGAACCTGTATGTAGGATAGGTGTACAGGTACTAAACATTGGTCTGTTTTCATTACTGTACCACAAGAACAGTTAGAACCTGTATGTAGGATAGGTGTACAGGTACTAAACATTGGCCTGTTTTAATTACTGTACCACAAGAACAGTTAGAACCTGTATGTAGGATAGGTGTACAGGTACTAAACATTGGCCTGTTTTAATTACTGTACCACAAGAACAGTTAGAACCTGTATGTAGGATAGGTGTACAGGTACTAAACATTGGTCTGTTTTAATTACTGTACCACAAGAACAGTTAGAACCTGTATGTAGGATAGGTGTACAGGTACTAAACATTGGCCTGTTTTAATTACTGTACCACAAGAACAGTTAGAACCTGTATGTAGGATAGATGTACAGGTACTAAACATTGGTCTGTTTTAATTACTGTACCACAAGAACAGTTAGAACCTGTATGTAGGATAGGTGTACAGGTACTAAACATTTGAACAGTTAGAACCTGTCTAATACTCTGAAGCTTATCAGTTTCATGTTGCTGTAATATGTTAATTACAGATTTGATGTTAAGATTGGTAAGATCAGGATAAGAGTGGACCTTGATTAAAGTGGCATAAAAATTCTATGTACCCTGCTAACACATTGTGGAGGGGGAGAAAGTTAATCCTTCCTCTTAATACTAAATGAGTAAAGAAAAGGAAGAACTACCCATCACCATAACATCAAACTGACATGGAAGCCAACAAACACTTGAAGGGTCTGGAGGGACCCTCTTCTTACCCTCCCCCTCCAAATTCTGTAGGGGGATAAGAGAGAACAACTGGCTCCTCCCAATACTTCAGCCTGACTGGACAGGGTTTGTAAAGAGACTCCAGTTGTGTGTGTGATGTATGGGTACCATTTGTGTGATGTATCCCATCATTTCCTGGTTTTGAATTATAAGTAAACCTAGACCACCAGAAAGAGAATTGATGGATGTCAGACTGACTAGAAAGTGCAACAGGATATTACATTAACCCCCTCCCCATGCCAAATAGATGTTACACACAGACCTCCTCCCTCTCCCTACTTCAACTGGACCAGCTGTTTAACCAAATTGTGGTTAGGATATGAAACTTAAAGGTGTTATTGTAATGCATTCAAAGTATACCCTAGCAACACATCTGGAAATTAAAACCTTTTGCTGGATTGTGAACCCTTTTATGATGGCCATTATTTTAGCCACTTGGTCACCATACATCCTCCCTGATTGGAGCCAAACTTCATGCTTTGGTCCTTTTGGACTGTCATGTGATAGATATTGAAGATTAAAAAGGGAAAAAAATGCATACCACAATGTATGTAAACCGTGGGAAGATTGGCTGAGATAATGGTGCCATGTTTACATGATGATATCAGAGTGATCAGCTGTTGGTGGATCTATTGTCGAAGTTTACATATAGTCAATCTCCTGGCTTCATCACCTACACAGGCCTCAGTACCCCTAGATAATCCTACTGACTTCTAAGGAATGCTAATGCAGATAAACTCTTCCCACATTTCAAAAGTCTTAGCAACAAAACGAAATCTTAATGGGATGCCTCTTCTTCAATAAAAATGTTTGTGGGAGGGGTTGCATAGGAGAGGGTATTGGAGGGGAGGGGTTACCCATAGGGGAGGGTATTGGAGGGGAGAGGTTACCTGTAGGGGAGGGTATTGGAGGGGAGAGGTTACCTGTAGGGGGGTATTGGAGGGGAGGGGTTACCCATAGGAGAGGGTATTGGAGGGGAGGGGTTACCCATAGGGGAGGGTATTGGAGGGGAGGGGTTACCTGTAGGGGAGGGTATTGGAGGGGAGAGGTTACCTGTAGGGGAGGGTATTGGAGGGGAAGGGTTACACATAGGAGAAGGTATTGGAGGGGAGGGGTTACCCATAGGAGAAGGTATTGGAGGGGAGGGGTTACCTATAGGGGAGGGTATTTCAGGGGAGGGGTTATCTGTAGGGCAGGGTATTGGAGGGGAGAGGTTACCTGTAGGGGAAGGTATTGGAGGGGTGAGAGATCAAAAGTCATAGAGGAGTAGTAAAAGGTACTCTTAATTAAATGATATGCGCTTATGGTGGGAGAGGTACTCAATACATTGGCAGACTTTGTGGTTGGGGGAGGTAAAAGGAATTAGATGGGAGTTGTGATTTGATGGGTGGGGGAGGTGAAATGAGTTAGATGGGAGTTGTGATTTGGGGTGGGGGAGGTGAAATGAATTAGATGGGAGTTGTGATTTGATGGGTGGGGGAGGTGAAATGAGTTAGATGGGAGTTGTGATTTGATGGGTGGGGGAGGTAAAAGGAATTAGATGGGAGTTGTGATTTGATGGGTGGGGAGGTGAAATGAGTTAGATGGGAGTTGTGATTTGGGGTGGGGGAGGTGAAATGAATTAGATGGGAGTTGTGATTTGATGGGTGGGGGAGGTGAAATGAGTTAGATGGGAGTTGTGATTTGGGGGTGGGGGAGGTGAAATGAATTAGATGGGAGTTGTGATTTGGGGGTGGGGGAGGTGAAATGAGTTAGATGGGAGTTGTGATTTGATGGGTGGGGGAGGTAAAAGGAATTAGATGGGAGTTGTGATTTGATGGGTGGGGGAGGTGAAATGAGTTAGATGGGAGTTGTGATTTGGGGTGGGGGAGGTGAAATGAATTAGATGGGAGTTGTGATTTGATGGGTGGGGGAGGTGAAATGAGTTAGATGGGAGTTGTGATTTGGGGGTGGGGGAGGTGAAATGAATTAGATGGGAGTTGTGATTTGGGGGTGGGGGAGGTGAAATGAATTAGATGGGAGTTGTGATTTGGGGGTGGGGGAGGTGAAATGAATTAGATGGGATTTGTGAATACAATTTTGGCCTTTCTTTGTTACTCAGAATAAAGAACATTGACATTTGTTGTTACTGAGGATAAGGATCCATCTGCTGATGAGAACTGGGGGCAAATTAAAGTCTGGAGATGGTATGATATATATCATATGGGGGAGGGAGAAAGCATTAAAGACAAGGCTGGGCCACTGTTGGTATAGTTACACCCAAGTTAGGTTACTTAAATTAACTTCATGGAGTGTGGTATGAACCTTTGTTAAGTAAACTTTTCAGCTACAGGTTTGAATATCTCATAAAACTGATCTAATAACATGCAGTAAATAAAACAAAATGAGTCTCTATCTTCTATACCTGTAAAATAGCTGAGTAATCCTAGTTACACATCATTGTAATCGGAGCATGAAGGTTACATGTACAGTGATCAATGGAGACAAATGGATTAGATTTTACATGCCTCGATGGCCAACAGTCACTTACAAAAATGTTTATGGCATCTTAAATAAGTCTGCATTTTATAAACCACAATATATATATATGAAACTTTTTGTTGATATCATTGTTCAAATCAGGATGTCACAATCAAGGTTGAGATCACATTGCACTAGTGGCATATGCATCTAGGTATTTAAGGGAGAAATTCACACAGAAAGTGGCAGATTATATGATACATACATAACTAGCATGCCTGAGTACAAATGTATGACTAGGAGTAGGATTCAAGATCGCAAGTATATACTGTAAAGATGATCCTGTAAAGCTTGATTTGGTTTAACTGACTATGACATTCTATTAAAAACAATATTGTGATCCAAGGATGCACAATGAATTGAAGGTAGATAAATGTCAGATGGCTCTCAAGCTAGTGAATATGGCCGGGACGCTCAGTATCTACTTCAGCTCCTATAGATATAGACTAAATTGTTCTATTTACAAACAGGCAAAGTACTATTGATAAAGTCTATAAAATTTGATAGTCTTGGTTTAGAATTGGTTGAAAGTTGCATTACTAGTTGTTAGAATTGCAATTAAGAAAATTAATCCATGAAAACATCTTCTTAACTTTACTGGTATACTAGGAGAGAACCTGTAAAGGCCTGTTATTCAATCCCTTTTCATATTTTTATGAAATAAAATATCTTGAAATTGTATACTAGTTGGCTTGTGCAATTATCTCTTCTTGAATTGTACAAGTTTATAATTCCTTGATAGAATTTGGCTACCTTGGCAGGTAATTGCCTACAGTGCTGATATTCTGTTTGGGTTTTCTTGGACTTGACATTTGTGTGATTTGTCAAGTTGTTCAGGATGTACTCTGTTTACTCTACATATTGATTATAATGTCTATACATTTGTGATAACTAACCTCATAAAGATGTAAAGATTCTGGAACTTTAATCTTACATAAATGTTATAGTTAATGTATCGATGAAGTGAGACTATGATATGATAGTATATTGCATGGTGCAGATGTTTGAGCATTAAGAGAAATGATACTATGATATGACAGCATATTGTATGGTGCAGATGTTTGAGCATTAAGAGAAATGATACTATGATATGACAGCATATTGTATGGTGCAGATGTTTGAGCATTAAGAGAAATGATACTATGATATGACAGCATATTGTATGGTGCAGATGTTTGAGCATTAAGAGAAATGATACTATGATATGACAGCATATTGTATGGTGCAGATGTTTGAGCATTAAGAGAAATGATACTATGATATGACAGCATATTGTATGGTGCAGATGTTTGAGCATTAAGAGAAATGATACTATGATATGACAGCATATTGTATGGTGCAGATGTTTGAGCATTAAGAGAAATGATACTATGATATGACAGCATATTGTATGGTGCAGATGTTTGAGCATTAAGAGAAATGATACTATGATATGACAGCATATTGTATGGTGCAGATGTTTGAGCATTAAGAGAAATGATACTATGATATGACAGCATATTGTATGGTGCAGATGTTTGAGCATTAAGAGAAATGATACTATGATATGACAGCATATTGTATGGTGCAGATGTTTGAGCATTAAGAGAATGATACTATGATATGACAGCATATTGTATGGTGCAGATGTTTGAGCATTAAGAGAAATGATACTATGATATGACAGCATATTGTATGGTGCAGATGTTTGAGCATTAAGAGAAATGATACTATGATATGACAGCATATTGTATGGTGCAGATGTTTGAGCATTAAGAGAAATGATACTATGATATGACAGCATATTGTATGGTGCAGATGTTTGAGCATTAAGAGAAATGATACTATGATATGACAGCATATTGTATGGTGCAGATGTTTGAGCATTAAGAGAAATGATACTATGATATGATAGTATATTGCATGGTGCAGATGTTTGAGCATTAAGAGAAATGATACTATGATATGACAGCATATTGTATGGTGCAGATGTTTGAGCATTAAGAGCCTGTTGTAATTAGTTGCCTGTTGCATTAAGTACCTACTATGTCTGGGGGCAGCATGCTATACATGTATGTAGTACATACCTTGATGGTGTGGGTACGGCTGCTGCTCCGATCTGTGTGTGATAGAGAAACCATACCCTGCTCTACCATCTGGCACACTCCAGCCCATTGGCACCTCCCCCTAATAGCTCGCTAAGTAGCACCTAACAGTCCTTTCACTTAGCCCACTCAACACAATGGAACCATGCATTCAGTTTCAACTTCATGAAGAAAATCAGTGTTTTTAATTTTGGTATTTACACAACTTGTGGTTTTCGATTATTCCTTTCAAGTTTTTGGTTTTCGGCTGCTGGTGTTTGATGGAGGAGCTGGACATGTTTTGTGAGTCACTACCCTGTGAAGGTCTCGATTGACTGGGCACAGATAATTGTCTAATAAGCCATACTTGAGGAGGTAGATGATTGGTCTGCAGTGTTTCCCACCATTCCCAACTCCTCTGATCTTCACTTCTCTTCAGTGTTTCTGAGCAAGATGTCAAAGTTTTGTTGTTGTGTTAACCTTTCTCAAAGACTTAGGAACAGGACATGATCTGTGGCGTATTTAACCAACAGGATTTCTGGGATCTTATATGGATTGTTTCCAACTGTCAACAATTTTATCTTCATGATTAATTTGTGCATTGAGATTGTGATGTTCAGGATACATATAGGTTACTTATACCTGAAGGAGTACATAAACTGTAAACATTATGGAATATCTTTGTGGTAAACCCATTAGTGTTGGAATCACTAAACTGGATCATCATTCTGTATCACAGGGTCAAAATTGAGGATTCCTGGTGTAGGGATCACCAAGTCATTGTGGAGCTCTAGATTTACCATGTATCTCTCCCAGCTTGGGTCGTGGATTATTTGTAGTGATAGACAGCTGGTGACTGAAGTACAGATGCTGGACAATGTTGTCATTACATCTGTAAACAGGATATAGGACAGAGACATGGTCTCCATCAAGGAAAAAATCATTCAGAAATACAAGGCTTTCATTGGCTCCTCAAAGAAAGGTATTAACTCTTACATGGTCAAATCAACAGGCATGTGCTTTATGATGAAAGTGACAAAATGTTGTGATATCTCATTTATGATGAGATCTTTCTTATCATATACACAAAAGTTGTGTTGATTTACAAACAAAGCTTAATAGACAAATGTTTTAAATTTCATTCAAAAATAAGTTTCTCTTTGGTATGAAGTGGATAATCTATGTCAGCTGACTACCAAGGTCTGTACTGGTAGTTTATTAACAATGAGGGAGGTTATCTCAGGATAGCAGTCTGAGGCTGGGAGGGGGAGAAGCGGGGGTACACTCATCCTGTGGTATTACTGTACAGATTGGTAAATTGATGTTCAATCATATCCTTAGTCACTGATGTTAGGGAGTGTATGGAGGGAAGTGAGGGAGGTACAATATACACACTAACAGTGTCTATAGAACACACTTATCATCTGTTCCTCTATGAATGTTTAGTGTTTAAAGATATGAGAAAAAAGTCTTTGATATCAATATTATGACTATAATGAATGACATCAGTGAAGATCAGGAAAGGAGGGGGAGGAGGGTGTCAAAAGTGTTCTTGATATCTCCATTTTATTGATGAAAGCTTTTCACAACAAATTGTCCTTGGAATCTTTAACAACTTATGAGTTTCATGAAAATATAGTGAAAGTCAAGGTCACTGTTGCTGCTACATGTAGAAGAAAGCATTTATTATTAATGATAACTTTGTTAGTTAGCATTAGACATGCTAGGAGACAGCTGTACCTGTATCCTTGTCTTTGTTAGTTAGCAGTAGACATGCTAGGAGACTGCTGTACCTGTATCCTTGTCTTTGTTAGTTAGCATTAGACATGCTAGGAGACGGCTGTACCTGTATCCTTGTCTTTGTTAGTTAGCAGTAGACATGCTAGGAGACGGCTGTACCTGTATCCTTGTCTGTGTTAGTTAGCAGTAGACATGCTAGGAGACGGCTGTTAGCTTGCATCTAGAGCGCGTACCTGCATTCTGTCTGTGTTAGTTAGCATTAGACATTCTAGGAGACGGCTGTACCTGTATCCTTGTCTTTGTTAGGTAGACAGCTAGAGACATGTCTAGTCATGAGATGGCTGTACCTGTATCCTTGTCTGTGTTAGTTAGCAGTAGACATGCTAGGAGACGGCTGTACCTGTATCCTTGTCTTTGTTAGTTAGCAGTAGACATGCTAGGAGACGGCTGTACCTGTATCCTTGTCTTTGTTAGTTAGCAGTAGACATGCTAGGAGACTGCTGTACCTGTATCCTTGTCTTTGTTAGTTAGCAGTAGACATGCTAGGAGATGGCTGTACCTGTATCCTTGTCTGTGTTAGTTAGCAGTAGACATGCTAGGAGATGGCTGTACCTGTATCCTTGTCTTTGTTAGTTAGCAGTAGACATGCTAGGAGATGTTAGTTAGCAGTAGACATGCTAGGAGATGTTAGTTAGCAGTAGACATGCTAGGAGACAGCTGTACTTGTATCCTTGTCTTTGTTAGTTAGCATTAGACATGCTAGGAGACGGCTGTACTTGTATCCTTGTCTTTGTTAGTTAGCAGTAGACATGCTAGGAGACGGCTGTACCTGTATCCTTGTCTATCTGGTGGGATGAATATACATATGAATATAGGTAGTATCAGATAGCAGGAGATTGTCATGTGATTTTTGGGTAATAAATAAACATTATAAATGGGTAGTTTTGACTCCCCAACTGATTTTTACCTGTAACTTTAGCTTGATGCCTATAAAATGCTGATTATATTTTGACATGCTGTCGAATGGCTTTTCATTCTGACACTATAATACGGATACAAATTGAACGAATGGGCCATTTCCCTTTGTGTAAATATGAAAATTTTCAGCCTTTTTGAAAATTTATCAGATTTTGAATAACTGATGAGTACAGCTAAGTAAACATGTTTATTTTCACCACCACCAAAGCCACATGATGTCAGCCATGGAAGTGTCTTCCCTGATACAGATTTGTGAAGCAGCCACAGTGGCTCAGTGGTAAACTCTCCATCTATAATCAGTGGTAAAGTCTCCATCTATAATCAGTGGTAAACTCTCCATCTATAATCAGTGGTAAACTCTCCATCTATAATCAGTGGTAAACTCTCCATCTATAATCAGTGGTAAACTCTCCATGTATCATCAGTGGTAAAGTCTCCATGTATCATCAGTGGTAAACTCTCCATCTATAATAGTGGTAAAGTCTCCATGTATCATCAGTGGTAAACTCTCCATCTATAATCAGTGGTAAACTCTCCATCTATAATCAGTGGTAAAGTCTCCATGTATCATCAGTGGTAAACTCTCCATCTATAATCAGTGGTAAACTCTCCATCTATAATCAGTGGTAAAATCTCCATCTATAATCAGTGGTAAAATCTCCATCTATAATCAGTGGTAAAGTCTCCATGTATCATCAGTGGTATAGTCTCCATGTATCATCAGTGGTAAACTCTCCATCTATAATCAGTGGTAAACTCTCCATCTATAATCAGTGGTAAACTCTCCATCTATAATCAGTGGTAAACTCTCCATCTATAATCAGTGGTAAATCTCCATGTATCATCAGTGGTAAAATCTCCATCTATAATCAGTGGTAAAGTCTCCATGTATCATCAGTGGTAAACTCTCCATCTATATAATCAGTGGTATAGTCTCCATGTATCATCAGTGGTAAACTCTCCATCTATAATCAGTGGTAAACTCTCCATCTATAATCAGTGGTAAACTCTCCATCTATAATCAGTGGTAAACTCTCCATCTATAATCAGTGGGAAATCTCCATGTATCATCAGTGGCAAAGTCTCCATCTATCGCCAGTGGTAAACTCTATCCATCGCAAGTGGTAAACTCTCCATCTATCGCCAGTGGTAAACTCTCCATCTATCGCCAGTGGTAAACTCTCCATCTATCGCCAGTGGTAAACTCTCCATCTATCGCCAGTGGTAAACTTCCCATCTATCGCCAGTGGTAAACTCTCCATCTATCGCCAGTGGTAAACTCTCCTTCTACCGCCAGTGGTAAACTCTCCATCTATCGCCAGTGGTAAACTCTCCATCTATCGCCAGTGGTAAACTTCCCATCTATCTATCGCCAGTGGTAAACTCTCCATCTATTGCCAGTGGTAAACTCTCCATCTATCGCCAATGGTAAACTCTCCATCTATCGCCAATGGTAAACCCCCCATCTGTCGTCAGTTCCTGTTCTTGGTGGTTTCGTGTATATTGGTCTGTATGGTAATGGCACTGTACTGACCATTCAGGTCAGTGTTTTTATCTCCGGACACTCTGACTTTCCTGTACTACTATAGATGTTTATAGAGTTAACACAAAAATAAACAACTGTTACCTTACGTAATGTCACATAATTCACAGGATAGATTAGGTGTTTCGCTGTGATTCTGTTTGTTTCCATGGGCAGACATCCAGGTAGTGCTTTAAAGCGTGTCAGAATACACTTGGGTTACAACTGTAAAACTGATGTTTATACCGTAAAATTAACCGGTATAAGTAGTAATTACCAGCCATCAGATTCCGGTGTGTCATGTCACTTTTCATCACAATAATGACACCATTGTTGGGTGTATGGTTGAACTTGAGCCAAAACTTGTGTACTCGACAGGTCTATATGGTAGTGAAATGGATGATAGTTCTGGAGATGAATAAACTCACAATATTTTGAAGTAACTTAAGTTATTCTTGAGAATGGTGGACATTTTTTTAATCTATTTTTTTCATTGGATAAGAAGCCATGTAAGTAGCTGGTAAGACAGTTACTGCCATTGTCCATTAATGCTTCACTCATTTAGTAAAATACAAGTTTCCCATATTAACATCTGTAAAAATGAACTGCAGTTTGAGTTCCTGAAAAATTGTAAAATTGTAGTGCTACTGCTAATCCATAAATACCTGAAATTACAGCATACTTTGCTGTACATGTTAGTTGTAAAAATGTAATGCAGTTTGAGTATGCCAGATAATTGAATTTACATAACATACAACATCATATGTTCGCTCACTCAGCAATTATAGTTTTAGCTGTGTATTGCTAGCAGACAGAATGGTGAAAGGAAGCGTATATAATGAGGACCAGTTGTGAACAATTTCCTCCCATCTCCCTCCTCATAGAGGTATCAAACTAAGGCATTTCCTCAATTGGCATATTTATCTTTTATAAATGTGTAACCCAACAGGGTGATTAATTTTATATAATTAGTCGCAGCATGCTTTGAATTGCCAAAACTACAGTGTATATCCCTATGGATTTAGTGCTCACGCTTTGGCAAGATTTTCAGATGTTTATTTATGGCTTATGTCAAACATCTAGTTAAAAAAATCTGGCGTTAAATTTGATATGTAATATGTATCGGGAGAAATACTGGAGTAAAAACAGGATCTTTAGATACATATGTTTTACTAAGACCGTCAGATATGTATAAGACATTATGCTTTGACACAATTACATAACATGTATTGTAGCTGAATACCCGCACCATGTAAAGAAGCTGTCTGCTGCCCTCCTCAGCGATGATGAGCCTGAAAAAGCTGTTTCTAATTAGTGCTCCATACCAGATGGTACTCTGTAGAGCTATGTTTTGGTAACTCGGGGAGGAAAACTTAACCGCTTCTTCTTTTTTGTCTTTGCAGCACCCAGCCGGGGAGGTACTGATGATGAGCTTGACTTTGGCCGACCATCCTCCTATCGTAGCGGCCAGACCAAGCGAACCGCAAGCTCCTCCTCCGTACCCAGAGGTAAGGGAGATTACTCTAACATCTGCAAGTAAAATACTTATATCTAAGATGGGCTACATTTTCTGTTATATTTTTAATCTTCCTTACAAAGATATGAAAATGTGAATGTCAAAACACATCATTCTCCATACAGGAAGGTAGCTGTGTAAACATGTACCAAGTCTTGAGGTAACCAAGCATATTTACAAAGAACTATCCATACGGGAAGGTAACTGTGTAAACATGTACCAAGTCTTGAGGTAACCAAGCATATTTACAAAGAATTATCCATACAGGAAGGTAGCTGTGTAAACATGTACCAAGTCCTGAGGTTACCAAGCATATTTACAAGGAATTATCCATACAGGAAGGTAGCTGTGTAAACATGTACCAAGTCCTGAGGTTACTTAGCATATTTACAAAGAATTATCCATACGGGAAGGTAGTTGTGTAAACATGTACCAAGTCCTGAGGTTACCAAGCATATTTACAAAGAATTATCCATAAGGGAAGGTAGCTGTGTAAACATGTACCAAGTCCTGAGGTTACCAAGCATATTTACAAAGAATTATCCATACGGGAAGGTAGTTGTGTAAACACATACCAAGTCTTGAGGTAACCAAGCATATTTACAAAGAATTATCAATACGGGAAGGTAGTTGTGTAAACATGTACCAAGTCTTGAGGTAACCAAGCATATTTACAAAGAATTATCCATAAGGGAAGGTAGTTGTGTAAACATGTACCAAGTCGTGAGGTAACCAAGCATATTTACAAAGAATTATCCATACAGGAAGGTAACTGTGTAAACATGTACCAAGTCCTGAGGTAACCAAGCATATTTACAAAGAATTATCCATACGGGAAGGTAGTTGTGTAAACACATACCAAGTCTTGAGGTAACCAAGCATATTTACAAAGAATTATCCATACAGGAAGGTAACTGTGTAAACATGTACCATGTCTTGAAGTAACCAAGCATATTTACAAAGAATTATCCATATGGGAAGGTAGTTGTGTAAACATGTACCAAGTCCTGAGGTAAACTAGAATATTTACAAAGAATTATCCATACGGGAAGGTAACTGTGTAAACATGTACCAAGTCTTGAGGTAACCAAGCATATTTACAAAGAATTATCCATACGGGAAAGTAGTTGTGTAAACATGTACCAAGTCTTGAGGTAACCAAGCATATTAACAAAGAATTATCCATACAGGAAGGTAACTGTGTAAACATGTACCAAGTCTTGAGGTAACCAAGCATATTAACAAAGAATTATCCATACAGGAAGGTAACTGTGTAAACATGTACCAAGTCTTAAGGTAACCAAGCATATTTACACAGAATTATCCATACGGGAAGGTAACTGTGTAAACATGTACCAAGTCTTGAGGTAACCAAGCATATTAACAAAGAATTATCCATACAGGAAGGTAACTGTGTAAACATGTACCAAGTCTTAAGGTAACCAAGCATATTTACACAGAATTATCCATACGGGAAGGTAACTGTGTAAACATGTACCAAGTCTTGAGGTAACCAAGCATATTTACAAAGAATTATCCATACGGGAAAGTAGTTGTGTAAACATGTACCAAGTCTTGAGGTAACCAAGCATATTAACAAAGAATTATCCATACAGGAAGGTAACTGTGTAAACATGTACCAAGTCTTGAGGTAACCAAGCATATTAACAAAGAATTATCCATACAGGAAGGTAACTGTGTAAACATGTACCAAGTCTTAAGGTAACCAAGCATATTTACACAGAATTATCCATACGGGAAGGTAACTGTGTAAACATGTACCAAGTCTTGAGGTAACCAAGCATATTAACACAGAATTATCCATACGGGAAGGTAACTGTGTAAACATGTACCAAGTCTTGAGGTAACCAAGCATATTAACAAAGAATTATCCATACAGGAAGGTAACTGTGTAAACATGTACCAAGTCTTAAGGTAACCAAGCATATTTACACAGAATTATCCATACGGGAAGGTAACTGTGTAAACATGTACCAAGTCTTGAGGTAACCAAGCATATTTACACAGAATTATCCATACGGGAAGGTAACTGTGTAAACATGTACCAAGTCTTGAGGTAACCAAGCATATTTACAAAGAATTATCCATACGGGAAGGTAGTTGTGTAAACATGTACCAAGTCTTAAGGTAACCAAGCATATTTACACAGAATTATCCATACGGGAAGGTAACTGTGTAAACATGTACCAAGTCTTGAGGTAACCAAGCATATTTACACAGAATTATCCATACGGGAAGGTAACTGTGTAAACATGTACCAAGTCTTGAGGTAACCAAGCATATTTACACAGAATTATCCATACGGGAAGGTAGTTGTGTAAACATGTACCAAGTCTTGAGGTAACCAAGCATATTTACAAAGAATTATCCATACGGGAAGGTAGTTGTGTAAACATGTACCAAGTCTTGAGGTAACCAAGCATATTTACACAGAATTATCCATACGGGAAGGTAACTGTGTAAACATGTACCAAGTCTTGAGGTAACCAAGCATATTTACACAGAATTATCCATACGGGAAGGTAACTGTGTAAACATGTACCAAGTCTTGAGGTAACCAAGCATATTTACACAGAATTATCCATACGGGAAGGTAACTGTGTAAACATGTACCAAGTCTTGAGGTAACCAAGCATATTTACACAGAATTATCCATACGGGAAGGTAACTGTGTAAACATGTACCAAGTCTTGAGGTAACCAAGCATATTTACAAAGAATTATTCATAGTGAAAGTTAGTTTATTAGGCTCAATGAGTATATTGATATATTGATAATGATTTTTGTTGCTGCAGCTCCTAGCAGAGGGCCCTCAGACTGTGACGATAATGAGTTTGCACGACCCCTGTCCACCAAAGTGCCCCAGGCTAAGAAGAGCAGCGGCCTGGCGTCCGGGAGGAAAACCCCCAGTGCCTCAGGTACAGACCTTCCTAGGATCACAATCTGTCAGTCGTCACATCACATCTGAATCTCTCATAGGATTCTCTCATCCCGGTGTTGAGTTTTAAGAAAAATATGACTTTAAGATATGGTCATTTGTAGAACATATACCTGAATCACCATGACACTAAGTTTAAACCTAGATCGTGTTTTCATATTTAAGTTCTTGTGTATTTAAAACTGTTAACCTTATCATAGATACTCGGCAATAGTCCTTAACATAAGCACTAAATTTTCACTTATTTGTGTATCTTTAACAAATTATTTGAGAACATCAAAAACAATTCATATATATAACATTAAAAACAATTCATATATATACTATGAAATTTCATTACTGCTAAACTATCCATCATTACCAATAACTTACCATCGGTATTGTTTCCATGGTAACCCTATTTTGGGGTCACTTAGGGTTCAAGGTCATCCTACCATACACTAACCATTCTCTTACTAACTCTCACAGCGGTTACTCTGCGACGTCGACGATCCATATCTAGCACAGGTAACAAACAGCTTGGTAACCATTTTTGTGTCCTCAGTAATACATCTAGAAAACTTTGTTGCACATTTACCGTATTCATCATAAATAGTGTCCCTTTTAATAAAAAGTTTCCTTTCATGCTTTAGTTGAAAGTACAAACACCTTTCATAGTGACACAGTTTCATTTTTTTTTCAATTAGAATCACAATAATACTTGAGAACAATGAAGTAAATATTAAGGGAGTGAAATGTTGTATTACCGTATTTCACCGCAAATAAGACCCCCCACCCAGAGAAGAAATAAAGGTCAAAAGTGGTGGGGGGTCTTATTTGCGGACAACCCGCCTGATAAGATTCAATTTCTTGTCATTGTTGTAACAGTTGTATGACAGATGGGTAATAGCAAGATGTTCAAGTATTGATAATAATAATGGAGACTTGTGAATAAAATTTAATTAAAATATAAACAATACCAGGGCAGTTAGTTGTAAGTGAAGTCTGAAAGGGAAACAGACTACGTTTTTACAACACACTTCTGCAAGAGTCTTGCGGAATTTAACCACTGAGTCAAAACGAAGAACACTAAACACATCATAAACAATATCATTTTAATTCAGACGTTTTATTAGTCGTATAGTTATTTCAAAATATTCAAATTGGGTTACTCTTTACGTTACATCTCCTTAGTAAACAGGCATACGTGAATCAATCGCCGTGAATCGGAAGGAAGATCGCCGTTCAGACTCAGGCTTATTTAAAATTCACTACACACATTTACATATCAAATTCGATCATAAACAGAAGAATTTACGTGTATTTGTCTCATCCAAATGAGCAAACGATCGTGATTTAACTTCAGCATGCCGACATGCATTTGTTTGTAAGAGAACACACATGTGTTGGAAAATGGCGTCAGGTTGAAGCCATTCTTCCATATTTTCACACCAGGTCGTGCTTGGTAATTTGATCAGTATTGCTTTTGATACGACGATAGATTGATAATATTTCAGAGATTTATGCAGGTATGAACTGCATTAAAACATCGTAGAAAGTAAGTATTTTTGTATCCAAAGTGAAATACGAAACTTTGCGGCTAATCATATTATACTGACTGCGTAAACAAAACATGGCGGCCTAAAAGTAAAGCATGGTTTCTCCAACTGATCGTAAACTACAGGTACGTTACGTTCACAAATAAACATATTTGAAATGGTAAATGTCTTAAGTAGATGTTTTAGGTAATGATTGTATTGAATTAGAATCCACGACTGCAGAAACGATGTGCATCAATGACGAATATCTTTGCAGATTCATGTAAAGTCGTAAGGACACTAAAACATGCTGACCATGCCAGTCTGAAGTGAAAACAGTGCCTACATGGAAACATATATCGGCGTATTTAGTCGAAAAATAACATTCAATTAAATATAAGCACTGTCCACTATTGCTAATTCTTAATAATTAAAGTAAATCACCCCTGAATTAACTTGAAATAAATGACAGAAATCAAGGCTCGAATTTCACATTTTTTGTCACTTGCTAAAAATAGCAAGTGCCCTAAATTTTGACTTGCTAAAATATATTTTTACTTATAATTAATATCCGTATTCAAATTACAGTTTTGTTATATATAAAATCCTTTATTTTTGCATGATGATGTGAGGTGTATAAGTACATAATGTATATCAACAACATTATTGTAAGAACTGGGTCCCCATATTTTCCATTAAAACAGTTTTTCACAATCATTATGTCATTTTTACAGTTGTCCCTGATAAAAACCACTTGCTAAAATAAGCAAGTGCATATTTTTCCACTTGCTATTCTGGTATATCTACTTGCAAAAAGCAAGTAAAACAGCCTGAAATTCGAGCCCTGGAAATAACAAACACAAACAGTTGTTTTAATACTTCGTGATTTTTCTATGCCGATAAAGCAAATAAAAACAATTTCGGTACACAATTCGGTGATATTTTTAATAACCCCATTACTCAAATCCCCCATCCAACGTAAAATAGGTGGGGGTCTTATTTTCAGACATTCCTCCTAAGTCTAGAAATGTGTCAAAATAGGTGTGGGGTCTTATTTGCGGGAGGGGTCTTATTTGCGGTGAAATTTGCGGGAGGGGTCTTATTTGCGGTGAAATACGGGTATAGAGCAGTTATAAAAAAACTGATTTCTGTACTGGTTGTCTGAAGTAATAGGTAAGTATTGCAACAATATTACTAGGAGTATATTTTTACCTGATCAGTACACTTCTATATATTTCCCCTTTGAAAGCCATTTAGGCACTCTCAGGACATTACTTATAGTGAATACGGTAATCTAACATTATAGGTAATATCATTCTCTGATTTTTTTAATTCTGAATCCCTGCATGTGGGTTATACCTATATGTATTATCTTAAAGTACATAAGTTTCTGAGAAATCCTTGAGAGATAGTGAGACAAATTAGAACTATAGGTATATCAGTCCATACAAAGTGATTATCATCTTCTATGTCTGCTTATCAGTAATATGATTTCCAAAAAGTGTTTTAAAATATTAATTGTAGAAGAAAAAATATTTGAAGGAAAACTTGAGAAATATGTTTTGAGTTTTAATGCAAAGTAGCATGAAATATTTTTTTTTCTGATGAATATATTTAAGCCTCTAAGTATACAGTGTATACAGTGATGTTAGTGTTAGGTCCAGGTATAACCCACATATATACCTGGATAAGGCTGATAACAGGAGATGTGTCATGTCCTAAATTACTCACCTGTACCAGCAACACAGCATCATTGTTTTCTCACCTACTTCCCCTCACATGTAGAATGGGTTAGGCCGCCCCTTTGATGTGATGAAGTCTAATTTGTACCTGAAGGGAGAACTGTTTTCTAACAGCACCCCCACACCCCTTTAGCTTCAGATTTCTGGTGTGTATTTCTCTGTGTGGTAGAGTCCAAGTTATACCCCTAGGGATTTCCTTAATGGTCAACTAATCATTGTGCCAAATTTGTTCATACACAAGATTTTCTTTCTTTGCTTTGTTCTTGTTTTTTGGAAGAAATAAATGAACAGTAGTTTTAACTTTGCAATAAATTTTGTCCATTAGACTTCCTATTTCTAACCTCGAGTGAGAGTTTTTACTGAGTGGAGCTGGCTGGATTACTTATGGTAGTTAACCAACTTGACCTGGAGGAATTATGATGATGAATGTAGTAAGGCTACTGTAGGTCAAGCCCAATTAACTTCACTGGTCATTTATTGTCAGTTGTGTCTAAATGTTGTGTCATTAACGGCCGTGTTTTGTCCAAACCTTTAATGATGTCGCACCATTTTGTGCCGGTTAGTAGAGCACTTCGATATTGGTTTGGTAAGTAACCGATAAGACTGTAAACAGTAGTCAATAATGTGTGTCATCTGTATTTCACTTTGTCTTAATGAATGCCTGACATTTATAAAACCTTTTTTGTCTTTATACATTGTTTTATGTTTGCATTCATTGTTTTCATTTTCCAAAATTTTAATCTTTTTAAATATATCTCAAAGTTTCTATTACTTCTGTATTTTATAAAAAGAGTTTGTAAATGTTTTCTTAAAAGAATATTCCTACTGTTTAGAACAATAGTAACAAGTACTTATTAGTAAACCTACAAAAATGTCTACTGCTTTACTTATTGATATTCTGTAAAAATGAAGCTTTATACACCAATGCAAACGTGAAAAATAACAACAACAACAAAAAAACTTAATTGCAGATTTGATGTGTTATAGATTGTGATGAAATGTCTCTGTATGTTTAATATGTTGTTGTCTGTACTGACCGATGACTTTTGGTGTTACAGGGGCCTCCGGTGCCGGTGGGGTTGATGAGGACTATTTCATCAAGTCCTTTGAGGATGTGCCCAAAGTACAGGTATGGACAACATTCTAGGGTCTATGGGATGTAAGACATGATATACTGGTCAGTGACCAATTCTATCCAAATCAGTTAGTCCCACCTTCCATTAATGATTGTGACATCATATTTTGACATGTTTTTTGGATATCTAAATCACTGGAAGTTGGGACTAAGCGACAGTAAATCATACTTCACCCAAAATGTTTTGGTAACTTGAAACTCCCTTTTTATTAGCTCACCTGGCCTGAAGGGCCGGTGAGCTTATGTCATGGCGCGGCGTCCGTCGTCCGTCCGTCCGTCAACATTTCCTTTAAATCGCTACTAGTCATAGAGTTCTGCATGGATTGTAACCAAATTTGGCCACAAACATCCTTGGGGGAAGGGGAACAGAACTTGTATAAATTTTGGCTCTGACCCCCCGGGGGCAGGAGGGGAGGGGCCCAATAGGGGAAATAGAGGTAAATCCTATAAATCGCTACTTGTCCTAGAGTTCTGCATGGATTGTAACCAAATTTGGCCACAAACATCCTTGGGGGAAGGGGAACAGAACTTGTATAAATTTTGGCTCTGACCCTCCGGGGGCAGGATGGGCGGGGTCCAATAGGGGAAATAGAGGTAAATCCTATAAATCGCTACTTGTCATAGAGTTCTGCATGGATTGTAACCAAATTTGGCCAGAAACATCCTTGGGGGAAGGGAAACAGAACTTGTATAAATTTTGGCTCTGACAGGAGGGGCGGGGCCCAATAGGGGAAATAGAGGTAAATCCTGTAAATCGCTACTTGTCCTAGAGTTCTGCATGGATTGTAACCAAATTTGGCCAGAAACATCCTTGGGGGAAGGGGAACAGCACTTGTATAAATTTTGGCTCTGACCCCCCGGGGGCAGGAGGGGCGGGGCCCAATAGGGGAAATAGAGGTAAATCCTATAAATCGCTACTTGTCCTAGAGTTCTGCATGGATTGTAACCAAATTTGGCCAGAAACATCCTTGGGGGAAGGGGAACAGAACTTGTATAAATTTTGGCTCTGACCCCCGGGGGGCAGGAGGGGCGGGGCCCGATAAGGGAAATAGAGGTAAATCCTAAAAATCGCTACTTGTCCTAGAGTTCTGCATGGATTGTACCACCCAAATTTGGCCAGAAACATCCTTGGGGTTAACAGAATTCGTATGAATTTTGGCTTTGACCCCCTGGAGAAGAAAAAGTGGGGCCCAATAGGGGAATTAGAGGTTAATATTCAAATTCCTTCAGAAAATAAACAATGAACTTGTATTCAGAACATTACTTGGCATTACAAACCAGGTGAGCGATACAGGCCCTCTGGGCCTCTTGTTTAGGTTCAGAGACTTCATATTGGGCCTGTTTGCTAAGAGACTTTATATTGGGCCTGTTTGCCAAGAGACTTTATATTGGGCCTGTTTGCTAAGAGACTTTATATTGGGCCTGTTTGCTAAGAGACTTAATATTGGGCCTGTTTGCTAAGAGACTTTATACTGGGCCTGTCTGCTAAGAGACTTTATACTGGGCCTGTTTGCTAAGAGACTTTATATTGGGCCTGTTTGCTAAGAGACTTTATATTGGGCCTGTTTGCTAAGAGACTTTATATTGGGTCTGTTTGCTAAGAGACTTTATATTGGGCCTGTTTGCTAAGAGACTTTATATTGGGCCTGTTTGCTAAGAGACTTTATACTGGGCCTGTTTGCTAAGAGACTTTATATTGGGCCTGTTTGCTTAGAGACTTTATACTGGGCCTGTTTGCTATATGAGAACATGCTGCAGTAAAAGATTGGTCAGGTCTATATCTATCTGGTCTACCTGGCTTCGCTCTGTTAATTAGACAATTTTGACCACCTTTACCAATTCTAGGATTCATAGGAAGTTAGACATACTTAGTTAAACATTTGTGTTTGATAACACACAAAGTTTCGGGGGGGAAGGGGGGGGGAAATCACTATCAGACAGAAAACACTGAAAACTGTGTGTAATCATACAATTTAGGGGTTTCCTGATCTCAAAATGACGTGGGTAAAGTACCATTGATTAGTCCCACTTTAACGCATGTCAAGTGATGACATCATAATCACCGGATGGTACCGATGATAAATTGTACTTTACTCAAGTTATTTTATAATCTCGATAAGCCCTATATGATACATGTGATGGCGAGAATGGATACTTACTGAGAATTGGTCACTAGCTAGTAAAGTTTTAATATTTTCTGAGAAATATAAAATTGCCACTAAGGTCACACATAAGATTTTCAACATTGGAATGTCACTCAACTTGTTAAAAAGTTATTAATAGGACAAAGATCTAGACTTAACAATAAAAATTAACAAATGTTCCATTTCTCCCCGTTAATGTATTGTCATTATGAGTCAAAGTAGCAATGAGGACTTCCCATGATTTTATTGCTTATAATCAATATGGTTTTGATTTCTATGGTTAATATTTTGTACAATTGACTACATCATGTATAAATGTTCTTAATGTTTGATTTTCCAGCTGTTTTCTTCCCGAGATCTCAATGATCAGATAACAAAGATCAAAGACCTGCTCTCTGATCCGAACTCTGCCTGGGAGAAACGTTTAGATATGGTCAGTGCTCATATTTCTTCACTTACAATCAGGATCTAGCAGATCCTTCCATTTCACTTAACACAAGATATCAGTATTTTGATTAAAGATTTAAGTTTGCATATTGTATTCAGAAAATGAGTAGTTATTTGTGACTTTAGATGCTAACAATATGATATTCCCCATATTAATGTAGTTCATTGATAAATATTTTGTGTTTCTATCCAGATGAAGAACTTACGAGGAGTAATGATTGCGGGAGGTGCCCAACATGATGATTTCCATTCCCTGCTGAGGACGTTAGAACCTTGTATGTCTATGGCAGTGAAGGATCTCCGCTCTCAGATTGTACGCGAGGCCTGTGTTACGTTAGCGTAAGTCAATTGTTATAGATCGCCGCTCTCAGATTGTATCAGAGGCCTGTGTTACGTTAGCGTAAGTCAACTGTTATAGATCGCCGCTCTCAGATTGTATCAGAGGCCTGTGTTACGTTAGCGTAAGTCAATTATTATAGATCTCCCCTCTCAGATTGTATCAGAGGCCTATGTTACGTTAGCGTAAGTCAGTTATAGATCTCCACTCACAGATTGTACGAGAGGCCTGTGTTACATTACCGAAAGTTAATTGTTATAGATCTCCGTTCTCAGATTGTATAAGAGGCCTGTGTTACGTTAGCGTAAGTCAGTTGTTATAGATCTCCACTCTCAGATTGTACGAGAGGCCTGTGTTACGTTAGCGTAAGTCAATTATTATAGATCGCCGGTCTCAAATTGTATCAGAGGCCTGTGTTACGTTAGCGTAAGTCAATTATTATAGATCTCCCCTCTCAGATTGTATCAGAGGCCTATGTTACGTTAGCGTAAGTCAGTTGTTATAGATCTCCACTCACAGATTGTATGAGAGGCCTGTGTTACGTTAACGAAAGTTAATTATTATAGATCGCCGCTCTCAGATTGTATCAGAGGCCTGTGTTACGTTAGCGTAAGTCAATTATTATAGATCTCCGCTCTCAGAGTGTACAAGAGGCCTGTGTTACGTTAGCGTAAGTCAGCTGTTATAGATCTCCACTCACAGATTGTACGATAGGCCTGTGTTACGTTAGCGTAAGTCAATTATTATAGATCTCCATTCTCAGAGTGTACAAGAGGCCTGTTTTACGTTAACGTAAGTCAGTTATTATAGATCTCCACTCACAGATTGTATGAGAGGCCTGTGTTACATTAAATTAAGTCAGTTGTTATAGATCTTCACTCTCAGATTGTATGAGAGGCCTGTGTTACGTTAACGTAAGTCAGTTGTTATAGATCTCTACTCACAGATTGTATGAGAGGCCTGTGTTACATTAAATTAAGTCAGTTGTTATAGATCTCTACTCACAGATTGTATGAGAGGCCTGTGTTACGTTAACGTAAGTCAGTTGTTATAGATCTCTACTCACAGATTGTATGAGAGGCCTGTGTTACGTTAACGTAAGTCAGTTGTTATAGATCTCTACTCACAGATTGTATGAGAGGCCTGTGTTACGTTAACGTAAGTCAGTTGTTATAGATCTCTACTCACAGATTGTATGAGAGGCCTGTGTTACGTTAACGTAAGTCAGTTGTTATAGATCTCTACTCACAGATTGTATGAGAGGCCTGTGTTACGTTAAAGTAAGTCAGTTGTTATAGATCTCTACTCACAGATTGTATGAGAGGCATATGTTTCTACAACACAAGTTTATTGATTTAGACTTCCACTCCTGAATTGTACCAGACGCCTGTTATACTTCTGCTTGAGTTAGACATTTCAGATCTCATTTAGTTTGATCATTTGTGTAAAGACTCAACAGTTAGGCAATAGATTTGATCATTTTATGTGTTACCTTTCTCTATAGTTCAGCAATTAGTTTGTTATTTTGTGTTACAGATACCTGTCTCAACAGTTAGGCAATAGATTTGATCATTTTGGGGAGACACAGTTGCCCAATCTCATCCCTCTCATTCCCAACAGTGCCAAAGTGATGGCCTCGTCTGGAATTATCTGTATCCGCTTTATCATACAGGTGAGAAACAATTCTCCAAATTCAATCATCTCTTAATCAGGAATTAGCTCTGAATCTCCTAGAGAAACAAAATGTATTCGTTACAGTGAAATTTCTTTTGAAGGAAAGTAGCATAGGAACATTTCTTTGATCTAAGGGAAATAACTCTAAATTGTACCGTAGCGTTTGAGTGATTTTTATGAATGGTTTTGGTCTAAGATAACGTTTCTTGTTTCACCTTCTTTTTTGTTGCAGTACACACATTCTTATAGGCTGATTCCAATCATAACTGGAAATCTGACTTCAAAATCAAATATTATCCGCAGGTAAGTAGTAAACTTGTGAGATGTGAGATCTTATCCACAGGTATATAGTAAACTTGTGAGATCTTATCCACAGGTAAGTAGTAAACTTGTGAGATCTTATCCACAGGTAAGTAGTAAACTTGTGAGATGTGAGATCTTATCCACAGGTAAGTAGTAAACTTGTGAGATGTTTTGATTGATTGATTGATTAGTTTAACGTCCTATTAACAGCCAGGGTCATTTAAGGACGTGCCAGGTTTGTTCGTGGAGGAAAGCCGGAGAACCCGGAGAAAAACCACCGACCAGCGGTCAGTACCTAGCAACTGCCCCACATGGGATTCGAACTCGCGACCCAGAGGTGGAGGGCATGTGGTAATATGTCGGTACATCTTAACCACTCGGCCCCCAAATTGTGAGATGTGAGATCTTATCCACAGGTATATAGTAAACTTGTGAGATCTTATCTGCAGGCATATAGTAAACTTGTGAGATCTTATCTGCAGGCATATAGTAAACTTGTGAGATCTTACCATCAGGTATATAGTAAACTTGTGAGATCTTACCTACAGGTATATAGTAAACATGTGAGATCTTATCTGCAGGTATATAGTAAACTTGTGAGATCTTATCTGCAGGTATATGGTAAACTTGTGAGATCTTACCCGCAGGTATATAGTAAACTTGTGAGATCTTACCCTCAGGTATATAGTAAACTTGTGAGATCTTACCCTCAGGTATATAGTAAACTTGTGAGATCTTACCCTCAGGTATATAGTAAACTTGTGAGATCTTATCCTCAGGTATGTAGTAAACTTGTGAGATCTTATCCTCAGGTATATAGTAAACTTGTGAGATCTTACCCTCAGGTATATAGTAAACTTGTGAGATCTTATCCTCAGGTATATAGTAAACTTGTGAGATCTTATCCTCAGGTATGTAGTAAACTTGTGAGATCTTATCCGTAGGTATTTAGTACATCATATGATAATTACTAGGAATGCGATTGGATAACAGCAATGATCTATTTTGCGACAGTTCCCTGTCCTTCTTGACTACGGGAGACTATACCTGACTACGGGAACTATACCAAAGTATAGTCCCCCGGGAATGAGCACGCGACCAAATATATGACTTCATAATGAATGTCATGTGACGTACTAAATCTATTATGGCTCTTTCCCTTGGGAACAGTTCTCCTATAGTGTTGTCTGGCGAGGTATAGTCCCCGAGTCGAAGACTCGGTGACTATACCTCGCCAGATAACACTATAGGAGAACAGTTCCCTCTGGAAAGGGCCATAATAGAATAATAGTATTAGTTTTATATAATTGTATTCTAAATAACTCTATAATACATTGATTTCAGGATATTAAAATGGTGTTGATGAAGTATTATTTACATATGATAAGTTCCACCTTACAGTGATTGTGACGTCATATTTTGACATGGTTTTTGGGACATCTAGATTACTGGAAGGTGGAACTAATTGATGGTAAATCTTACTTCACCTACATCGTTTTTGGTATCTAAAACTTCCAGAGACTTCATATTGAGCCTGTTTGTTATATATGATAACACTGCAGTAAATGACTACCAGATCTGATCTGATGAATAACCTTGGCCTTGAGTTAACAAAGACAGGTTATTTGTCGTGGTCATTTTGATGTTGTAGCAACTCATCATGTGTGTGCTGTGAAATGTCCTGCTTTTGTTTCAGGTTTTGCTGTGAGATTATAAACCAAATCCTACATAATTGGCCCACACATGTCTTAGAGAAACACATAGCTAACCTACAGGATGCCATCAAACGAGGAATCAATGATCCAGATAGCGATGCTAGGGCCTTCTCGCGCAAGTATGTAACCCTCTCTTACTAGTATGGAACATCATATACTACAAAATTCTACATGTTAAATTCTCATCCTCTTTAACTTTATCTTGTCATCATTGATAAAAGGTTCTGAATTTGAATTCCAATTGAATTTGACATGTGCATGTCAATATCTTAATAGATATTGCATCCACATTTGAATTATATTGAATTGAACTTATTAAAATCGAAAAATCTATATGACTTTAAATATTTGGTTTGTCATGACTAAAGAAATCATTGACACAAATAAATTGAGACATTGTCTGTATGAAATAATTAAAATGTAGTCATATATACCTGGTACATTTTATTACCATTGTTTTCTATTAGCAGTTTGATACCTATCAAATATATAAAAAGAAAAATTCAGATTTTATTGTGAAAATGTATAATATTTTGTCTTTGTCCTTTCCAGAGCTTTCTGGGGCTTTGCTGAGCACTTTAAGGACCAGGCTGATGCACTCCTGAATGCCCTGGAGCCAGCCAAACAGAAGATGTTACAAGGGGAGCTAAGTGGCTCCTCCAGTAATAACTCGTTAAATAGTGCTGAGGGATTACGTATCAAGTCGCGGCCACGATCAGCCAGTCAGGACCGTGGCTTTGATTCCAGCACACTCGGGTGAGAAACAGAGAATGTCACATTGTTGTACCCTTTGTCAGTAAAAAAAAAATGGCAGCAGTTTGTGAATAATTATTGCAAACAAACTTAAATCTATCAATATAAGCTTAATTCACATATTCAAATATGCTGTCCTTCATATTAATCTTGAATTGAAGCATGCACAATTATTTATGACTTTTGAAAACTTAATTGCATGACTATGAAATATCATCAGGGGCATCATGTCATCAGGGGCATCATGTCATCAGGGGCATCATGTCATCAGGGGGGCATCATGTCATCAGGGGCATCATGTCATCAGGGGCATCATGTCATCAGGGGCATCATGTCATCAGGGGCATCATGTCATCAGGGGCATCATGTCATCAGCGGCATCATGTCATCAGGGGCATCATGTCATCAGCGGCATCATGTCATCAGGGGCATCATGTCATCAGGGGCATCATGTCATCAGCGGCATCATGTCATCAGGGGCATCATGTCATCAGGGGCATCATGTCATCAGCGGCATCATGTTTGGGACATTTACAGACCTTTCTATTAGCTCCGGAAGTCATGGGGAATGAAAGTGGAAAGAAAAACTGAAATATACACTTCATTTGTTGTATACCGTATTTTCCCTATCAAGAGCGCCTCCTCTAATAAGGGCGCCCCCACGTTTTTTTCTGAAAAAAAAATCAACTAATTTCATACAATTTTTGTGCCAGATTGTGACGATTTGTCTCTGCAGACGCTAATGAAATACTCTTTTACATCAATCTGATGCCTAACAGATATCTAATCAGCTTGTATGAACACTAAATTTATTGCACTGAATAACTTGCCAAGTATTTACACATAGAAGTAGCAAGAACGCCATGTTCAAAACAAAATGTGTCACTTGAATGTCCCACACACGTGTATGGATGAAGACTAACTGGCAACAACATTTTAGCGATGTCTATACAGGTTTTATGAATACTTACTGTATATCTATGATAAAGGTTCCTAACTAACAGTAATATTATCATTTCTAAGCATTTTATTGTGTGCTCTTGTCGGTATTCCCCATCTGCCACAAAACGAAAGTAGCGATCGAAAGCACCGTCCGCCATTTTGTGTACGCAAGGTAAACAAACAGGCTAGCATGAAATGCAAAAAATCCATGAACAGACATATTTAACCAATGTTTAATACTTCTAGTGCATACATTTCTTCTTTATTATGTAATTTCAATACTTACTTGACTTGAAAACGAAAGTTGGTTATCATAAGTTTCCGAAAAATACGAAACTAAAAGCAAGATGACTATAGTCTGTTTCAGAAAAAAACATCTAAAAATGGTCTCAAATAACCGCGCCCCCCTCAGTCATTTACCCGCGCCCGGCGCCCTCATTAGGGAAAATACGGTATATATTGTGATTCATCAATTAAAATACTGGTTTCTAAATTGCAGGCGGATTGGGAAGAAGAAGCATTCTAGAGTAAGCTCGGCTCGCAGTGACACAGGGGCAGGTAATTATAACACAGAGTCTCACACACACACATCACGTCACTCTGAAATTCACAACATTTCATTCAGCTAATTATTTATTCTTTATTTGCACAATAAATCACATCTTCTGTCTTATGATTTCTCTCTACATTCTTTTAATTTCAAGCTTAAAGTATTTGTCTATAAATGATAATGTTGACTCCACTGTAATTTGCCATGGTTATGGTATATTTTGTTGACTCCACAGTAATTTGCCACATTTATATTTTGTTGCTATATTTGTTGTATCTGATCCCTTGCTCTGCTGTCCCCTCAGTCCATCCAGTCTCCCGCCCCGATTTGTTTTGAGTTTTCTTTCCATTTTGTTTTGTTATCTTTATTTGGATTAAAAAATTCATGCTTATTTTTTAGATTTTCTTAATTTTTTTTATCATTATTTTATTTTTGAGATTTTCTAAAGCATGATTAAACTAACAGCATTTAAGACTGAAGAAATCTGCTTAGTATTTATTGTTGATTTCCGTTAGAACAGTAGCAGTATTACACTACTCTACAGCCTTGTACAAAGAATGCCACAAAAACTTGTCTCCGAATACTAAGCAGATTTTCAGTTTTAAATAATTTTGGACACAAAACATTTTTCATTATGCTGAACAAGAAAATCAGCTTGCCTGCAGCTTCCACCTTGGGCATGAGGTGAAATATTTTATCTAGCTTTTGAAACGTGATGAAGTCTGACATCTTGAGCATAAAACATAGCTATACAATCATAGAGCATTTGATTTGTACACAGATTTTGTTACTAATACAGGACACATTAGAACTGTGGGTATGAATTCTCCGGCTCAAAGTTTTATTACTGTTTGTTATAACTTAATCTTTCCTCCCTAAAACAGATGTAAGACAGGAAGGTATTTAAATCTACGCTGTAATTAATGCCACATTTTACTGGATATTTACTGTCTCTAGCTGTAAACATTTCCTGGACTTGAATCAACAGAAATCTGGTTGTACCTTGATCAGTGTGGATATCTGATGTGAAAATTAGGCTGGTTTAGAGTTTAGCACAGGAATAAGTTGTCACTCAATTATTCTATAAAATATCATACATTTGTTTTAAAATTAAATGGCATACCTTTTCTTTAAAAGTATTTAAACTATCAGTACCTCCTTTTAAGGGTGTTGTAAAACTGAAGATGGATAGACCCAAAACAAAGGGGATAGACCCAAAACACCTTAAACAAAGCGGATAGACCCAAAACAAAGGGGATAGACCCAAAACACCTAAAACAAAGGGGATAGACCCAAGAAAAAGGGGGTTGACCCAAAACCAAGTGGATAGACCCAAAACAAAGCGAATAGACCCAAAACAAAGCGAATAGACCCAAAACAAAGGGGATAGACCCAAAACAAAGCGGATAGACCCAAAACAAAGGGGATAGACCCAAAACAAAGGGGATAGACCCAAAACAAAGGGGATAGACCCAAAACACCTAAAACAAAGGGGATAGACCCAAAACAAAGGGGATAGACCCAAAACAAAGCGGATAGACCCAAAACAAAGGGGATGGACCCAAAACAAAGCGGATAGACCCAAAACAAAGGGGATAGACCCAAACCACCTAAAACAAAGCGGATAGACCCAAAACAAAGGGGATAGACCCAAAACAAAGCGGATAGACCCAAAACAAAAGGGATAGACCCAAAACCAAGTGGACAGACCCAAAACAAAGCAGATAGACCCAAAACAAAGGGGATAGACCCAAAACACCTAAAACAAAGGGGATAGACCCAAAACAAAGCGGATAGACCCAAAACAAAGGGGATAGACCCAAAACAAAGGGGATAAACACAAAACAAAGCGGATAGACCCAAAAAAAAGGGGATAGACCCAAAACAAAGGGGATAGACCCAAGAAAAAGGGGATAGACCCAAAACAAAGCGGATAGACCTCAAACAAAGGGGATAGACCCAAAACAAAGGGGATAGACCCAAAACAAAGGGGATAGACCCAAAACAAAGGGGATGGACCCAAAACAAAGCGGATAGACCCAAAACAAAGGGGATAGACCCAAACCACCTAAAACAAAGCGGATAGACCCAAAACAAAGGGGATAGACCCAAAACAAAGCGGATAGACCCAAAACAAAAGGGATAGACCCAAAACCAAGTGGACAGACCCAAAACAAAGCAGATAGACCCAAAACAAAGGGGATAGACCCAAAACACCTAAAACAAAGGGGATAGACCCAAAACAAAGCGGATAGACCCAAAACAAAGCGGATAAACACAAAACAAAGGGGATAGACCCAAAACAAAGGGGATAGACCCAAAAAAAAGCGAATAGACCCAAAACAAAGGGTATAGACCCAAAACAAAGGGGATAGACCCAAAACAAAGCGGATAGACCCAAAAAAAAGGGGATAGACCCAAAACAAAGCAGATAGACCCAAAACAAAGGGGATAGACCCAAAACACCTAAAACAAAGGGGATAGACCCAAAACAAAGCGGATAAACACAAAACAAAGGGGATAGACCCAAAACAAAGGGGATAGACCCAAAACAAAGCGAATAGACCCAAAACAAAGGGGATAGACCCAAAACAAAGCGGATAGACCCAAAAAAAAGGGGATAGACCCAAAACAAAGGGGATAGACCCAAAACAAAGGGGATAGACCCAAAACAAAGCGGATAGACCTCAAACAAATGGGATAGACCCAAAACAAAGGGGATAGACCCAAAACAAAGGGGATAGACACAAAACAAAGCTTGATATTATGTTCCTTAAATTGGTGATGATTGAGAAAAGTTTTTTGGTATGGACATAGGTATGTAGAAATGTTGTTACTCGGTTGTGAGAAGATTGCAGTTTGTCTGGAGATTTACTGATGGTTACAGCATGCTGGAATATAACATATACCCTAGCTGGTTGTGGATATGGTGGTCAGTGGATGGACATAAGCTGGCAGGAATTACAATGTCCAGTGACATATAACTTGGGACGGGTGCTACTCTGGTTGTGGTAGTAGTTGGGATTGGACATTAAATAATTAAATTATCTTATTTAATGAAATTATCTTAATTGAACTGGTTTAGGGGAGACTAAACTGGAATCAATGACCTCAGTCTGATATTAGGTAATAACTGTATAATTAGTAGCCTTTGTATTTATAGTAGTGATGGATTATAGGGGTTACACATGTAAATCATGTTTTCTGCATGCTGTGCATATATTTTGACAGGAAATTCAAATATTTATACACAATGTTTATCATCCATCAAACCATTCTCATGCTCTCAATCTGTGTTCACTTTAACTCATTGCAATATTCTGTCCTGGAGTTTTACAGTGGTTAAAGAGAAAAAACAAAAGCAGTAATAAGCATGACATTTCAAAGAAATGAGACAATTTTTATCACCATGAAGTATTTTAGGTGGAGTATGGTAATACATTGTCTGAGCATGAGTATGGTTTCTAACTACAGAACCTGGTTAAAGTTGACAACACATATAAAGCCTTTACATACCCAAGGTGCACTGCTTGTGTGAGAGATGTAAGGGGCGAGCAGCCTTGGGGAAGGTGCTATACTTATACCTCAGCTTATATATCTAATGTCTATACCATATGTGATATGGAGGGAATCAATCCCTTGGGGATGTTTGTGTGGAACGTCTGTACAGATAAATATTCCAGAGGAGACGATTACAGCCTTTGGTTTTACAACACAATCCATTAACTTTTTCAAGTAGTTCTGCAGAATGACTGCAAACAGCTCTACATCAAACTAATTAGGAAATGTTATGCAATGAAAGGATGATTTGAATGCACGTTTTTTTGCAAGCATGATTTTGTTTATGCTGTCACTTTTTCCTTTTGTCATATCACATCCAGACATGGATGTTGAAGGGGATCATGAACCATCCAAGGAAGGTAAGACAAAGTATGGTGGTTGGGTCACATGATCTGTCATGTGATAATCATGTGACCTGCATGTACTCACTGCCCATGTAGAGACACCTTTACTGCTGTGCTTTTGTTTGAGCCGGTTGACAAGTTTGATGCTTGTTTTATATTCTTATATACCGATTCTCTGTTTGCTTTGAGTTGTAACATTGAGTTTGCAGTTCATATTACCTTAAACCACTGAAATGAAACTGTTTCAACATGTAAAGGGAGGTAACTCACAAACAATTGTGACAGAAAAATCAAAACCCATTTCACTGTTTTGAGGAATATTTCTTTTATTTAGACCATGTTATTGTTGAAACAGTTTCCTGTATACGGACTATATATCCCTGTATAAAGTATATACATGTATATATATGGTATAGCGAGGTACTAACACTTTCTGTTAGTGTCTACTTTGTTCTGTTTTTTTCTTCCTCTTTTTATTGTTTTTTTCTTCTCTTTGTAGTTTTTCAGTTCTTTTGCCTGAATGGCAAGTTAGCTTATGCCATGGTGCTTTGTCCATTGTCTATATAAGATTTATTAGTTTGTCTACATCCAACAACTTTTTGTCAATAAACAAGATGCTCAGAAACTCTAATGATGCCATCAGCTTGGTATTATGGTTGCTGAAATTTATACCCATGTATGATCATGGTATACCTGATGAGCGATAAAAGACCCTTAAGACCTTTTTTATTTTATTTGATTTTTTTCCTTCTTATTTTATTTGTCTACCTTTCCTTTTTCTCCCTGTCGTTTCCTACCCCTTTATCCCTCCCTCTATACCTTTTCCCTTGCCCCTTTCCCGTCCCCATGTTATAGCCACTCCCTCAACCCCTTGTAATCCCTACCCCCTACCATTGTAATCCCTACCCCCTACCATTGTAATCCCTACCCCCTACCATTGTAATCCCCCCCTACCATTGTAATCCCTCCCCCCTACCATTGTAATTCCTACCCCACCCCCACGCTTTGTTCATTCCCCCACCCGCCTAGTATTCATTTCTGCTTCTTCATCTGACACACTCCTGTTCCAGCTGACCTTGACACTCCAATACGCAGTAAGTCGTCCAATACGCCTAAAGACAGAATGATGAGGTCAAGCAGTGCCATTGACCTAGCCAATGGACGTACAAGTCCAAGTCCGTATGGACGTACATCTCCGAGTCCATATGGGCGCACGAGTCCCGGTCCATACTCAATCGCAGCAACAAGTTCAGGATATGCAACGTATACGCCACGGCGCCGCACAGCGGCACAAACTGCCGCTCTGTCACGGATGACAGCTGGTGCCACAAGTTCTCTTCGTAAGCCATGTTTTCCTGTAGAATGCTTGTTGCCTAGTTTTGTGGAACAGATAAGTAGCTTTCACTGTGAAGGTAGACTCGGTGGAGGTGAAAGTAAAGGTTCCTATGTAGAGGGATGGTCAGGGTGGTTGGTGATATGATGTAATCACAGATGACATTGTAATCTTACACAGCAGGAATGGCATGTAGATACAGGGACAACAAGGCATGTTCATAAGGATCGGGTGACAGTTAAGTATGAAGGATAATGGTAGATAATATAGAGTTAAAAACCTAGCGGATGGTAGATGTAGGGTGAGGGGTCAATAGGGTGGTAAAGGGGCTAAAACCTACAGAATGGTAGAAATAATGATAGAGTGAGGGGTTGATAGGATGGTAGAGGGGACTAAAACCTACAGAATGGTAGAAATAATGATAGGGTGAGGGTTTGATAGGGTGGTAGAGGGGCTAAAACCTACAGAATGGTAGAAATAATGATAAAGTAAGGGGTTGATATGGTGGTAGAGGGGACTAAAACCTACAGAATGGTAGAAATAATGATAAAGTAAGGGGTTGATAGGGTGGTAGAGGGGACTAAAACCTACAGAATGGTAGAAATAATGATAGGGTGAGGGTATGATAGGGTGGTAGAGGGGGCTAAAAATCTACAGAATGGTAGAAATAATGATAGAGTGAGGGGTCGATATGGTGGTAGAGGGGGCTAAAACCTACAGAATGGTAGAAATAATGATAAAGTGAGGGGTTGATATGGTGGTAGAGGGGGCTAAAAGCCTACTGGATGGTAGAAATAATGATAGGGTGAGGGTTTGATAGGGTGTTAGAGAGGCTAAAAATCTACAGAATGGTAGAAATAATGATAGAGTGAGGGGTATGATAGGGTGGTAGAGGGGGCTAAAAATCTACAGAATGGTAGAAATAATGATAGAGTGAGGGGTTGATAGGGTGGTAGAGGGGGCTAAAAATCTACAGAATGGTAGAAATAATGATAAAGTGAGGAGTTGATAGGGTGGTAGAGGGGACTAAAAATCTACAGAATGGTAGAAATAATGATAGAGTGAGGGGTATGATAGGGTGGTAGAGGGGACTAAAAATCTACAGAATGGTAGAAATAATGATAGAGTGAGGGGTTGATAGGGTGGTAGAGGGGACTAAAAATCTACAGAATGGTAGAAATAATGATAGGGTGAGGGGTTGATAGGGTGGTAGAGGGGACTAAAAATCTACAGAATGGTAGAAATAATGATAGAGTGAGGGGTTGATAGGGTGGTAGAGGGGGCTAAAAATCTACAGAATGGTAGAAATAATGATAGAGTGAGGGGTTGATAGGGTGGTAGGGGGGGCTAAAAGCCTACAGAATGGTAGAAATAATGATAGAGTGAGGGGTTGATAGGGTGGTAGAGGGGGCTAAAAATCTACAGAATGGTAGAAATAATGATAGAGTGAGGTTTTGATAGGGTGGTGGAAGGGGCTAAAAGCCTACTGGATGGTAGAAATAATGATAGAGTGAGGGGTTGATAGGGTGGTAGAAGGGGCTAAAAGCCTACAGAATGGTAGAAATAATGATAGAGTGAGGGGTTGATAGGGTGGAAGAGGGGGCTAAAAATCTACAGAATGGTAGAAATAATGATAGAGTGAGGGGTTGATAGGGTGGTAGAGGGGGCTAAAAATCTACAGAATGGTAGAAATAATGATAGAGTGAGGGGTTGATAGGGTGGTAGAGGGGGCTAAAAATCTACAGAATGGTAGAAATAATGATAGAGTGAGGGGTTGATAGGGTGGTAGAGGGGGCTAAAAATCTACAGAATGGTAGAAATAATGATAGGGTGAGGGGTTGATAGGGTGGTAGAGGGGGCTAAAAATCTACAGAATGGTAGAAATAATGATAGAGTGAGGGGTTGATAGGGTGGTAGAGGGGACTAAAAATCTACAGAATGGTAGAAATAATGATAGAGTGAGGGGTTGATAGGGTGGTGGAAGGGGCTAAAAGCCTACAGAATGGTAGATGTACAAACAGTTCACTGAATGAGTTTGGTATCAGAACAATGAAGATGTAAATATAGAAATCACTGTCTTTGTACTTGGTGATGTAAACCATGTAGAACTGTAGGATTTTGGTCCTCTATACATACTCAGTGTTTAGTTCACAAGTCATATTTGTATTGCTCTGTGCAATGAAATTTAGTTTTAGTACAGGTTAATGCATTCACCAAGAAAAACCTGGTGTGTGTCATGTTGAAGTCTGCTACTGTAGATCTTTTACAGTATACGCCATGCTCAGATAACTGTGTATAGTTATATATCCACTCCATACCATTATAATTATATACATGTGATATGGTATTTACATATTAATATAATGATAATTACATGAAATTTTAATTACATTGTACTCTATAACTTGTGTGTAATGATAGACCTGTGAATCATCCTTGCCGAGTCATAGTTTATATGATAAAGCAACCTGTACATCAGTAGTTAACATAGTAACTGTGCCCTTCAGGGGCCTGGGATTGCAGGGATTGGCCAGTATATGTAGCTAGGGGTAGGGGACAGAGTGTGTCCTTAGTTCACCTGTTACTTGGATGAATAATGGGCCACACAGGGTTATAAGCTACTCCCCATTTTCCTTGTCAAGGTCTGAGCTGGTCTGTCACCTTTGTAAACTTAACCATATATGTAGCACCTAGTGTATGAATTCTAGTTATCTTGCTTCTTGAATTAAAAAATTGTAATCTTTAGCAGAAAATCACATTTGATAAACAATAAGCGATGGAGCAATTCTTTTATAAGACAGCTATCTCTATTTATATATACCTATGTATTTTATCTCGGAGAAGATCAAAAGGAGGCAGGTGGGGTAAGATCATTGTAATGCTAGACTCTTGAATGGTGACCACCATCCCCTTCTGATTATAGGAAAAAGTAATACAAGTAACAGAATACAGTAACAGAATACAGGGGTGAATGTTTACCACCGAGTTTTATTGACTGTACTGATGGTGACACCATTGTCCTCAGAATTAGTACGAGTTATTAATTGTACTCGTATATCTAGCCTAGTGGATTAGTTTACTTCTATCAGTAGGTGGATTAGTAGCGTTTTAGTTGTGTCAATAAGAATGAAACTTTGTTTGTCAACTATCTATGATGCAAATATTTACCAATGATTTATTCACAATATTTAGTTCATGTTTGCTTTACTGTACAATACTTTTGACGGTCTGCAGTCCAAAGGTAAGAGCAATAATCATTTACAGAAGATTTTGTGAAAAAGAAATGGTTCAGCCAATAAACGTATCATTCAACAGAATATGATATACAAGAATCAAAATATTCAAAGCGTGTTGATATACCTAGTAAATCTACGGATTGAAATAAATTTGTATCAAGTACTACGAAGGGTGATGTCAGTACAGTATATAGATACTACAGGTAACCGGTTAAGTAGGGGTCTGTCTACAGCGAGACCTTTGACTCGTAACAAATGATGTTGGGGTTCAGTAGATCCTTAGGGTCATTAGAGCAGTAGACCAGGCCCCATGGGCCTTTATTCTTACAGTTCCAGGCTCATTATAATAGAGCAGTAGACCAGGCCCCATGGGCCTTTATTCTTATATACAGTTCCATAAATCATATACAATAGTATGAACCATTGTCAAAGCCTTTAGCGAGTTGGTAGATACAGATATTAGTGTACCTTGGTCATTTCTGTTAATCATTGTTTAAATGACAAGGTTCAAGTTTCATAAAGATCTTTTTTTTTTTTTCACAATAACTTGTAATAGCATGCTTTAACTAGTAAATGCTGTATTAAGACTTTCTATAATGGTGTCCAACTGGTATATTATTCACTTATCTGAAGTTATAAAGACCTGGTCCATGCAGATCGGCATGTACAGATCCTATCGACAGAAAAATTGGTGTTGTCCAGTTAATGTCACAAAGCTCTGAAATGCCGTTATATTAGTTGTTGTAAATGGCGGTGAGCTTTGTCGAAACTGTATATTATTTACTTATCTCAAGTGAAAGACCTTGTTCTGTAGATCAGGTTGTGTCATTCTGTGGCTATAGATTTAGTGTGTTGTCGAGGTGCTTTAATAAATCTCACGTCAATTTAGTCAAGCACCTGCAAGGCCATGGATTTTAGCTTATGAATGAACTGCATTATGAAATCTGATTTGTAATGGAAATCCACACGGATTTACTGATATTGCTAACAAAATATTTACATCTAATACAAGAAGGCTGGACAAAGGGTGGCCACACGCTTCCTTACTGAACACAAGTTATAAACTTGATTTCTCAATCAAATACTTCACACTCAGGCTGATCTCAGCAATATTAATTTACGGTAGATGTTCCTTGGTTTTAAATCAACAAATACCAATTCTTACTGTAAAGATGCTTTATTTTATTCTACTTTTTATTGGAGAGGGATGGGGTTGCAAAATCAACAGATGGTGGGCTATTCAAATCGCCTTTCGTCCGTGGTCCGTCGTCCGTCCGTCCGTCCTTCCGTCCGTCCGTCCTTCCGTCCGTCCGTTAACAATTCTTGTTACCGCTATTTCTCAGAAAGTACAGAAGGGATCTTTCTCAAATTTCACATGTAGGTTCCCCTAGGGCCCTAGTTGTGCATATTGCATTTTGGGACCAATCGGTCAACAAGATGGCCGACTGGCGGCCATCTTGGATTTTGATAGTTAAAGTTTGTTACCGCTATTTCTCAGAAAGTACTGAAGGGATCTTTCTCAAATTTCATATGTAGGTTCCCCTAGGGCCCTAGTTGTGCATATTTCATTTTGGGACCAATCGGTCAACAAGATGGCCGACTGGCGGCCATCTTGGATTTTGATAGTTAAAGTTTGTTACCGCTATTTCTCAGAAAGTACTGAAGGGATCTTTCTCAAATTTCATATGTAGGTTCCCCTAGGGCCCTATTTGTGCATATTGCATTTTGGGACCAATCGGTCAACAAGATGGCCGACTGGCGGCCATCTTGGATTTTGATAGTTAAAGTTTGTTACCGCTATTTCTCAGAAAGTACTGAAGGGATCTTTCTCAAATTTCACATGTAGGTTCCCCTAGGGCCCTAGTTGTGCATATTGCATTTTGGGACCAATCGGTCAACAAGATGGCCGACTGGCGGCCATCTTGGATTTTGATAGTTAAAGTTTGTTACCGCTATTTCTCAGAAAGTACTTAAGGGATCTTTCTCAAATTTCACATGTAGGTTCCCCTAGGGCCCTAGTTGTGCATATTGCATTTTGGGACCAATCGGTCAACAAGATGGCCGACTGGCGGCCATCTTGGATTTTGATAGTTAAAGTTTGTTACTGCTATTTCTCAGAAAGTACTTAAGGGATTTCTCAAATTTCACATGTAGGTTCCCCTAGGGCCCTAGTTGTGCATATTGCATTTTGGGACCAATCGGTCAACAAGATGGCCGACTGGCGGCCATCTTGGATTTTGATAGTTAAAGTTTGTTACCGCTATTTCTCAGAAAGTACTTAAGGGATCTTTCTCAAATTTCACATGTAGGTTCCCCTAGGGCCCTAGTTGTGCATATTGCATTTTGGGACCAATCGGTCAACAAGATGGCCGACTGGCGGCCATCTTGGAATTTGATAGTTAAAGTTTGTTACCGCTATTTATCAGAAAGTACTTAAGGGATCTTTCTCAAATTTCATATGTTGGTTCTCCTAGGGCCCTAGTTGTGCATATTGCATTTTGGGACCAATCGGTCAACAAGATGGCCGACTGGCGGCCATCTTGGATTTTGATAGTTAAAGTTTGTTACCGCTATTTCTCAGAAAGTTTTGAAGGGATCTTTCTCAAATTTCATATGTTGGTTCTCCTAGGGCCCTAGTTGTGCATATTGCATTTTGGGACCAATCAGTCAACAAGATGGCCGACCGACTGACGGCCATCTTGGATTTTGATAGTTAAAGTTTGTTAACACTATTTCCCAGAAAGTACTGAAGGAATCTTTCTCAAATTTCATATGTAGGTTCCCCTACGACCCTAGTTGTGCATATTGCATTTTGGGACAGATCGGTCAGCAAGATGATCGACAGGTAGCCATCTTGAATTTTGATAATTGAAGTTTGTTACTGCTACATATCTCAGAAAGTACTGAAAGGATCTTTCTCAAGGTTCATATATAGTATGTAGTAAAAGTTTGAAAAGCAGGGAAAAGATCCCTCTTTCTGTTGTCAGACATAGATCATTCTTTGGTGGGCGCCAAGATGCTTTATTTTATTCTACTTTTTATTGGAGAGGGATGGGGTTGCAAAATCAACATTATTAAGCTGAATTGTAGAATGTTGTTACATTTGCCTCTTTTTTATCATATTTTGTATTTAATTAATCAACTTCCTCATAAAACTTTTAATCAAAAATTTCAAAAGTCAAGGATATCTACTGTAATTTAGTGACCAGCTGTATTGTGGTATTTTGTGATAGCAGTACTCTACAATTACATGGTAATGCTCGTAATGGCCAGGACTTTACATATCTGTGCTAAGAGGCTTTCAACAATTTGTTAACTATAAGTGGCTCAGATTCCTGACTAATGGTCATAGGATACGTACTAAAACAAGAAACAAGTCAATGTTGATTTGGATTTGGAGAAACAATTTGATGGTTTAATTTTAGGGAAAATACAATTTCTTTTCACTGATAATTTTATAAGATTTGTAAGTAGAAGTTCAGCCACAGTTTACAAGGGTAGGCAGATAGATGTTCTGTGGAGTGTGACTGATGGCTGGAGATCAGGTGTGACCAATTGGAGTCGTAATTATATGGCCATAAATATGTGGAGGCGGTCCTTGTTGTAATATTCAGGATAAATTTTGATTTTGTAATGGTGATATGGTGATTTTATAATGGTGATTTTGTAATGGTGATTTTGCTGACGTCTCTGGTGTCTGTACCCATGGATCACGGTGGTATTGTTTCCCTGGTGCCTGACCTCTGACCTTGTGGTGTCACTTATCCATTACGCGATGTAAACAGAGCAGGAAGGACTTGTTTGTTTTAGGATTCCAGGAGGAATTTACTGAATTTTCGGGTACCTTCGCACTATAACTAACTTGAAGCCAGTATCTAAATGAGAATGCTATCAGCCATTTTACAGATTTTGTACCAGAATTACAGCAAATGATTTACCTGAGCTAAACATTCTGTGGATCATTCTGGTTTTTGTGTTATCAAATTCTTTCTGGACACCTAGTATAAGGGTAGCAATGACCGATGACCACTTAGGACAGACTGACCGAAATGTGGCCTGAGAGGTCTTATGAATGGAAGAGTTACACTTCTCTGATAAAACGTGGGATTTACCGATAAAGACTGGTACTGGTAAATACCGGGAGTACACACATCACAGGACTATAGTAGTCCGTGAGTATACATCAGACTTACTTTGATCAGTCGTGGGATTTACTGGGGACAAATTCTGGATGAGATCAGAATATCAAGTAACTGGACCATACAACAAACAGCAAAAGTTGTGAAATTTGTAGATACAATTGTGGATGGAACCTTACATATGTTAAAGGTTGTACTGCAACGTGAACTGGAGAAAGTGTGGAATTTACAGATAAAAAATTGTCATCAGAGATCGCTTCAAACTGTACCGTACCGCTATAAATAGATACCTACCTCTACTGTTGTTTACACCTCTGACAACATACTGTGTAACTAACCTTATTTCATTCGTATGCCAGATACCGATTGTGTCGTGGAACTGTTTGTCATACCTCTGTTACATTTTCACCACTATAATGAACAAATTCATAACAAATCACTGCTGTGATCCATTTAAATATGCTTGACCAGTGGTCAATTGACCAGAAAAACTAAATAAGATACTGGTCAAGTGTTGGTCACACTTGGTAAATTGTCAACCTGCTCAATACTAATGCAAAGGGATTTAACTTGAGTGACCGCTAAAAGTTAGCTGAAGAGGTTCAGACCATGTGTTTCAAGCCTCTGGTCAGAACTCTGTTATTGTCCATGGTCAGCACCTGAATTGACGAGTGGTTTCCCAATTCTGTATTTCAGTGGTCACATGATTTATCAGTGGTTCTAGTCTTAATGGCATGTAGTGGTCAGTACATATATTGACCAGTGGTTCTAGCCTCTATGGCAATGGTCAGTACCTAAATTGACCAGTGGTTCTAGAGCTATGACAGTGGTCAGTACCTAAATTGACCATTGGTTCTATCCTCTATGTTAGTGGTCAGTACCTATAGTGACCATGAATGGTTTATTAGTCAATGCACACAGGACAAACACCTTACCTGTTAGTAATTAATATTTAGCCGGTCCAGGTAGGACAGTGTGTCAATGTGACAGGTTTATTGTCGCCGGTCATCACCTGTACTGAGATCGGACGAGGCGGTCAGATGAGGATAAAGGCGGTCATACCTGTATAAGATACACCTGTACATCTTATTGTCTTCTGGGGACTGGACGTTGCTCATCCAAGTTTATAAAGTTGGTATAAAATCAACATGGAGAGCTATCAATTTTGTGAATATTTACATTTTGACGTTCTACCTTGATATTTTCTGTGATGCTTTTGGATTTTGTGCTTTTATTATGACAGATTCTGAGTCATCATGCCAGAGTTAGGCTATATATAGATATCGCATATGATGTGACAACTTGATGAAGTCATTATTGGCGGTTTGGTAATGTAATTTGTAGATATATATATTATCTAATCAAAAGATAGGTGTCACAAATGTGTTTTATGTTATAAGAAAACCTTTTCAAATAGAGTTCACAGATTTTAGCGACGGTCTGCTTGAAGGAGTAGTCACAAGTTCTCACTGTTTGTAACGGTGAGCGTACAGAAAATGCATTTGGTTGAATTCCATATGTGTACTCGAACAGTACAAATATAGCCATGAAAAATTGAATTACAAGGTTTTGACACTTACAAGAACTGAGTAGAGAAAGATTGGAGGGGAGTTAAAAAGTTGCAATGATATCAGGAAATCCTTTATGCTTGTCAAAATAAGGCATCACCATTGAAGACTTTCCACAAGTGTAGTAATTATTGGAGGACTAATATGTACTTTAACAGACTTCAATAATATTAATGTCTCCTGCAAACTCTGTTGAGACAGGCTGTAATGTGTTTTGATCTGAAGAAACAGTGATCAGTAAGACTTAGGATGGTGGTCTACTAATCCGAATTAGAACCTGTTCTTTGCTGGTGGATTAACACAAACCCAAGGTCTGCCCTGGGTTGTGCAATAGACTTAACAGCTAAAGGAAATATGAGGATTCAACAATGTATGGAGTGAGAATGTGATTCCTAAGGGATGATGGCATGGTCATAGGGGTGTCCAGCTGGTCTGTAGTGTGAGGATTAAGGATGTGGTCAGATTTTGTAACTGAACAGCGGTCACCAACCCCTTGAATACAGTTTTGGTTTGAATTCTGGTCACTGTGAAGCCCTGTCTGGCCTACTCTATAAGTCTGATGGATATGATTAGTGAAATAACACAACTGGAATATATATCTGTATAGAAATGGATATGATTATAGTGAAATAACACAACTGGAATATATATCTCTATAGAAATGGATATGATTATAGTGAAATAACACAACTGGAATATATATCTCTATAGAAATGGATACATGCAGTCTAAGTACTAATTATCAATTAATAATGTTATTGTTTACGGCCTATAACTTTACTAGTTATGGTACCTGTGATGACTTTATAAACAATCTTTGTGTGGAATCTGTGATAGCATTTTGTTAATTCATTAATTGATATGATTGTATGGAACAATGCTCTTTAATTGTTATAGATTTACTGATATTTTGTGATAATTACGGATTCAGTTGGATATAATTTAAACTGGTTATCAGTTAATGGAAAGTGATACCATGCTGCAAATTAATGGAATACAGCCTATAAAACCGGAGATGATCCTTACCAGGATAACATGCTGCCACTTTATTTAGGAAATCCAAACAAACTGTCTGTGATACTGGAACGTTTGTATTAGTTTGGTGTTAGCTTCCTTGAGCAAACATTAACACAATGATGTTGAATGGAGTCTTAAGTCCAGGGAAAAAATTCCTAAATAACCATTATGTGTTAGGAAACAAAAACCGACGTGTCCATTTTGCATTATTTCCGTATGTGATGGAAATTCCTGGTAGGGGAGATAACTGTTGCGATGAAATCTACAGTGATTATGATGAGGAGGACGAAGGATGGGATACAGAGGAAGAAATCATGAAATTAGAGGAAAATAATAATTATGATTATGGTAAATAGCATTATTAGGGGTCTAAAGTAATTAGTAATAGATAATTAATAAGAAGGGGGCTGCTTTATGACTGGTAACTATCAAATGTTTATAATTGTTTAAAAACTGTTTTAGCCCCTGTAATGTCATAATGAACTTTTCCAGACATAGATTGAGAAGAGTTTAAATGCTTGCAAGGGTGAATGGAGTTAACATCAACATTTTCACTATCTGATGAATACATTACTACTAAGATACATGTAGGTCTGTTATATTGGTGCAGTGGTTATAATGAGTCAGGATGCTAAATTATGGTTGTTATTAATCCTACAGAATAATCATAACTGTTTAATTTGATAACGCTAACTTTACCACAAATATATGAAGTGTTATATTTAATAAACTAATGCTGCAGAGCTAATTATGGGCCTCATTTACATGGTATGGTTATATACATTGTGTTGATCATTTGATTTTGTTTGTGTGACTAACTTGGAAGGAAAGTTAGTTTTGTAGGGTTATTATGCAATGTAAGTAGATAGACTGTCGACAAAGGTTTCCGAGGATTATCTAAAAAGACAATGAAAATGTGCGATCATTAGAGATATGAAGTACTGAATCATTGGTACCGTGTAGGTAAATTTACCTCTGTAAACATTCCTGGGTCGTAATCCATGTCAGGTCATCCTTTCATGTTACACTGGTACCGGGGTAGGTTATGTTATGGATTGAGAAGAAACAATATAGAACATTGTCAAACTTCTGATGTAACAAGTGATTGATATTATCTGAGTGATTTATGGTAGGAAACATAAACTGTTGTAATTAGATGTTTTACAGTGCCGGGTTAGAAACATAAACTGTTGTAATTAGATGTTTTACAGTGCCGGGTTAGAAACATAAACTGTTGTAATTAGATGTTTTACAGTGCCGGGTTAGAAACATAAACTGTTGTAATTAGATGTTTTATAGTGCCAGGTTAGAAACATAAACTTGTTGTAATGTAATTAGATGTTTTACAGTGCCGGTTGAAACATAAACTGTTGTAATTAGATGTTTTACAGTGCCGGGTTAGAAACATAAACTGTTGTAATTAGATGTTTTATAGTGCCGGGTTAGAAACATAAACTGTTGTAATTAGATGTTTTACAGTGCCGGGTTAGAAACATAAACTGTTGTAATTAGATGTTTTACAGTGCCGGGTTAGAAACATAAACTGTTGTAATTAGATGTTTTACAGTGCCGGGTTAGAAACATAAACTGTTGTAATTAGATGTTTTACAGTGCCGGGTTAGAAACATAAACTGTTGTAATTAGATGTTTTATGCCGGTTAGAAACATAAACTGTTGTAATTAGATGTTTTACAGTGCCGGGTTAGAAACATAAACTGTTGTAATAGATGTTTTACAGTGCCGGGTTAGAAACATAAACTGTTGTATAGTTTTTATGATTTGTGCCGGGTTAGAAACATAAACTGTTGTAATTAGATGTTTTATAGTGCGGGTTAGAAACATAAACTGTTGTAATTAGATGTTTTACAGTGCCGGGTTAGAAACATAAACTGTTGTAATTAGATGTTTTACAGTGCCGGGTTAGAAACATTTACAGTGCCGGGTTAGAAACATAAACTGTTGTAATTAGATGTTTTACAGTGCCGGGTTAGAAACATAAACTGTTGTAATTAGATGTTTTACAGTGCCGGGTTAGAAACATAAACTGTTGTAATTAGATGTTTTACAGTGCCGGGTTATCATGTCTACCATGTAAAGGGAGACAATATATTGGGAAAATTGTTTTTTGTTTTATAGAAAACTTACAATAATGTTAACGATGTAGTATATTGCTATAATCCAGAATGTGTTAAACCTGTGAAATCTAAGACTTAAGGAGATCATGTTGACATTTTCATGCTTCCCTCCCATTTAGTTCCCTGCTGAACTTTAACCTGTATAGTTGTACAGCTCTGTGACATCATTTCTGGCAATGCTTGATCTTAATTACAGCCCGTCAAAAAAGCTCAGCTTCAAATGTGATATCTCCTCCGGAGCGAAGTCGAGCCCGCGGACGAACCACAACCTCATCGCAATCTCAACGTAAGTATCCCAAGGACATGGGCGGAGACCTTAGAGCAGAGCCTCCAGCAGATTATCTGGTGTGAATAGATTTTGTAAAATCCACATATTTTTCTTGCATGTTTAAGACTAAACATTGTATCGTCACTGTTGTTTTCTTTTCATTTTTTAATGCATGATGAGAGATTTCAGATCTTTATCATTACATTATATGTGGAATTATATTCAAAGGATTGAATCCAGGAATGTTTTTTTTTTTTTTTTTTATTTTTTTATTTTTTTTTTTTTATTAACTATTTATTAATTGTCAATATCACTGTTAACTTCACTTGGCACTTCAATAATACACGGACACAGCTGGACACAACTGAGCATGCCCTGTACAAACCTACACCTGATGTATATATAACCCCGCCCCACAGCTCCTTTTTCTGAAATCTAATTTCCTTCTGCATATGATTGAATTGTACTTGTCGTTTCTTGTCATATACATGGTATAGCTGAAATGAATGTAGAATTTCTACTCTGCATAATATATCTAAAATGAAAGTACAAATAACTTCAGTGTGTGTGTTTTTATTAACTGTAGTTGCTAGTTACTGCATGCTGTAAATTTCTTTGTGTGATTTTCTGTGTTAGCTAATGTAGACAGTTATAACTCGACAATGATTACTTCTAATTTCTATCTACTTGAGTGACTGTATTTTTATGTTGCAGCAAATGTGAGAAAACATTTCAGAGTATATATTCCTATCCTTTGATAATAACCAAATGAGCTGAAAGGATTTATACAAATGATATATATATTTCACAAAAATGGCTACCCATACATTATTTTCATGTTTAAAAGATCTTCTTTTGATTGAAGAATAAAATTATTTCTACATTATATTATTCTGAACCATATCACTGTAATAAAAGAAATTGTAAATATACCTTAAATACTTGTACAAGCATCACCTGCTATCTCCAATGATTGTTCAAAAGTTCTGTATGACTAGGAGAACCTTAACAGCTTTATGAGATTGATAATATGTTAACAGGATGCTCTTCAGGATCTCAATAATGTAGCATATTTGTAAGAATCAAATGCTTAGGATCTTATGTGTGTATAATGATGATATCATCCGGTTTCAATTGGTTAAGATTAGCCTGAAAGTTATGTTGAGTACTAATTGTTATTTTGTTTTACAGCCAATAGTCGCTCCGGGTCTCCCTCGTCACGTCTAAGTTATCTTACACACACCACAGGCCGTGCCGAGTCAACCATGACCCCTGGACGTCCCCGCCGGTCGGGAATGGTCAGGAGTCAGGGGGCCAGTCGAGAGGGTAGCCCAACCCGCATGAACCTTCAACCAGGTAACACCTTGTGGCTTTGACGCCTAGAGTGAACACCTTCACTGAACAATCAGGGTGTTTATTGCTAGAATTTCGGTTACAGTGTAGAATTGTAACAGTTTTAGAGCTGCTTAACATTTTGTCTCGAAAACACTAAGGGAGCATGGTGGTAGAGGCAGTTATGTCTCACAAAAAATTTAAACAAATGTATCCAGGATTTTCTTGTAGTGTTATAGCTGTTAAACTGTATAGTTGTTTAATATGTCAGAATAGAAGATGTTGTTAATTACTATTACGGATTTGACAAGAATACCTGGTTGTTTTAGGCCGTGAGAGGAGATTGAGTGGCAGCAAGCTGTCTACAAGTAAAGGTGCCAAAGGCAGTAAGTTACCTACAAACTAATGATTACAGATAGGATTTATTGGATAAAAAGTATTGTGACTAATTATAAATGCGACACAGAATCATTACATTGATTTTATCTTAAGTTTGGGGAGTAATAGAGTGTTTCAAAAATTGATCAATTTCAGACAATGGAAAGGAAATGTTACATATGTTCACTAATTTACCTGTTGATGTTTGTAGATGTGATGGCCCAGAGATTGTTACGACCGGGAGCTGAGCTGGAAGATGCTATGGCTGATGCTCTGGTAAGGTCTCCTGTGAAACCGAAAACAAATTATACTAACCTATCACATATTCCTTATAAACACACTACGATCAAAATGATCACAATGATTGCTTTTTGAGGTTCAAAGGTTAAAGATGTAGATCACTGTTACCAAAATGCAAAGTTGAATTCAGTATCATAGATACTTTCCTTTTTTTTCCCTCCCTCACAAACACACTTGAGAAGTATTTCTCAAAAGCAGGTATTTTGATACCCATAGATATTGATTTTAATTGTTTTTGATAATTATAATGGTTGAGACCATAAGTTAATGTTCACAAGATGTAGGAGTTTCACCGTTTTATTTTTGTAAGTCGCCAAGGGGAGACCACCCAAAGGTGAGATTTGTATCACAATATAAGGGCTGCATGCATCCTAGTTTTTAAACACACATTTCTTTATTATTATTTATTTATGTGACTCATTGCTTATGATAAAGATGTTTTGCTTTTATAAAAAGAAAAGAAAGAGAAAATAAGGAAAAGACCATTGTTGGTGTTGTATATGTTTTGTATGGATGTTTGGCATCACAGTCATGGTAGGAAAACTTGAATGTTTGAAGTTTTCATTTGGTTTACATTTTTTATGTCACCTGAAATGAAGTCTCTAATATTGCTGATACATTTTTTTATTTTATCACGGACCACATTATTTGTGTTGATTTTCATCATTTTGCTTTAATCAGACCTTGTAGAGTTATCTCCCTTATTTGACTGTTATGTGTGCATATCTTTGATGTTTGTGTGGCACATTATGCACTTCTCAAGAATATTATTATTTTAAGCATTCCCTGGGATCTGTCAAGTTAATGAAATAAATCAAGTAACAACTGAAAAAAATTTCTGAACATTTGTATGGAAGTTGATTCCGGTCAGATAGCAGATAAAACAGAATCCAGCATTTTACCCATGTCTGTATTGTATTATACAAGGAATGAATTGATTTTGACTCCCTAACCTTTCGTCCTAACTAGGTAAATTTTTAGTTTAGATTTAATTGGCAAACATTGATTTCACTGTTGACAGCACAAAGGTCCAATGCGAAGACGTTACGACACTTACGACTCAGATGACGCGGCCAGTGAAACGTCTAGTGTGTGTTCGGAGAGGTCCTACAGCTCACTTGGACGAACATCAGAGGTAAGGATCCGTACATTGTGTATGTATATAGATGGCAGGATCTGAGGCGTCCAGGGGATTTCTCTTGTTTACCACTAACATAGATCCCACTGGTGCTGGGTTTGGTGTCCTCTCATAAGAAAGCTAAAATAATGACATACTCACTTGGAAATTTTATTGTTATATATAGTTTTCATAGAGTTGTCATCAGAATCTTCATAATGCTTTTGAGATTTTTTACTCATTAGTCATGAAATAAAACAGAAACTTAATTTTTAGGATACAATTGATTACAATATATTTTCTAGATCTGCTATTGTCAGTCATTAAAACAATTTATTTAATGAAGGTTATTTAAAACTATTTTGTATGAAATTTTGTTTCTATTCCTACCTTATTTATCTATGTAAATTATATTCATGCATGTTCAGAAAAATATTTCCATCTTTCAAGATGAATCTCTGCTTCCTATTATATTATGTATCTTCTTTTCCTATCTTAACTGGTCTGCTTTGAAAAAAATCTTTATTGTTTCACCCCGGCCAAGTGGTTAAGGTGTCAGACATTCTAACAAGGTTCTTTTACTCAGGGCCTTGAGTAAGGTAATTGGTCAATGATTATTCCCAGGGTACTCTGGCTTTTCTCCCCCAAGCAAAGTTCTTCCTTCAGTTACATAGTTGTAATGAAATACCAAAAATTACAACATTAATCAATAAGTTTAATTTACCACAAGCTTCATGTTATTATCGGGCGGGGGATATACAAATGGGTTCCGTCCGTCCGTACGGAATTGTTTCCGGAGCATAACTCTAAAACCAGTAAAGATATTTCCAGGAAACTTCATACACACATTGGTCTTATGGTCTAGTAGTGCCTTTTGCTATTTTCAGGTTTTCATTTTTTGCATTTTTTCCGTAACCATGGAAACATTGCTGAAAATATCATATTTTTGTACCAGGTTCGTTTCCGGAGCATAACTGTAAAACCAGAAGAGATATTTCCACGAAACTTCATAGACATATTGATCTTATGGTTCTTTGCTATTTAAGTTTCACTTTTGTGCTTTTTCTGTAACCATGAAACATTGTAGTGCACTTTTGTATTTTAAGGTTTTTGGTTTCATTTTTTGCACTTTTTCCGTTACCATGGAAACATTGCTGAAAATATCATGGTAAATGGTAAATGTTACTTTGTAAAACTCCACCCATCTTTGTGTATATAGTCTAATATAAATGTCAAGGCTGTATACCTGATTCAACAATTGCAGCCCCGCTCTACTTGAATTATACTCCATCTTTCTTTAGCTCAACTTCCTTTTTCCTGGGTTTTTTTCATACACATAAGTCTCCACAATCAAACTTACTTCAGCTTTGATATCTCCATTGGCGGGGGATCTGAATGACTATGTCCTTGTTATCATACACATAAGTCTCCACAATCAAACTTACTTCAGCTTTGATATCTCCATTGGCGGGGGATCTGAATGACTATGTCCTTGTTATCATACACATAAGTCTCCACAATCAAACTTACTTCAGCTTTGATATCTCCATTGGCGGGGGATCTGAATGACTATGTCCTTGTTATCATACACATAAGTCTCCACAATCAAACTGACTTCAGCTTTGATATCTCCATTGGCGGGGGATCTGAATGACTATGTCCTTGTTATCATACACATAAGTCTCCACAATCAAACTTACTTCAGCTTTGATATCTCCATTGGCGGGGGATCTGAATGACTATGTCCTTGTTATCATACACACAAGTCTCCACAATCAAACTTACTTCAGCTTTGATATCTCCATTGGCGGGGGATCTGAATGACTATGTCCTTGTTATCATACACATAAGTCTCCACAATCAAACTTACTTCAGCTTTGATATCTCCATTGGCGGGGGATCTGAATGACTATGTCCTTGTTATCATACACATAAGTCTCCACAATCAAACTTACTTCAGCTTTGATATCTCCATTGGCGGGGGATCTGAATGACTATGTCCTTGTTATCATACACACAAGTCTCCACAATCAAACTTACTTCAGCTTTGATATCTCCATTGGCGGGGGATCTGAATGACTATGTCCTTGTTATCATACACATAAGTCTCCACAATCAAACTTACTTCAGCTTTGATATCTCCATTGGCGGGGGATCTGAATGACTATGTCCTTGTTATCATACACACAAGTCTCCACAATCAAACTGACTTCAGCTTTGATATCTCCATTGGCGGGGGATCTGAATGACTATGTCCTTGTTATCATACACATAAGTCTCCACAATCAAACTTACTTCAGCTTTGATATCTCCATTGGCAGGGGATCTGAATGACTATGTCCTTGTTTAGATAGTGGTCTTTTGTTTACATCAATACATAAAGTGTACAGTGTACCTGATAGTTTCCAAAAGAACTCCTAAATAGATGGTACTTGATACTGAGTTGTGTTTTAAAACTACTCATTGGTTTTAAAGTTGAGATAGATTACAGTTACAATCACTCATAAAATGAATGCCAATCTGAATTCAGTAAAAGACAGTATATCATTGTATGGTAATATGCAGACATTCCTTTTCCATTCTTTTCTCTCATTATTTGTTATTCTCTCTGCAGTAAAAAATAAAGTAGTTTTCTTTGCTCTTTCTCTTCAATGCCCATGCATGGAACCTGTTTGTGTACATGGATATATTTGACACCTCATCATCAAAAACATAGAGTAAAAATATGGAAAATCAAATAAAAGTCAAAATTGGGTCAATATTTATTTCATGGCATAGCATGCATATCACTGATTGCTGAAGAGTGACATTAAAAAAATAGCATTTTTGCCAAGGGAGTGACCGTATAGTAATTTCATTAAAAAAATCAAATGTTTACAGTATTTTTTATTCATTTTTGTATATTTTTTGCATATTTTTATGCGTTTAGTACACTGAAAATATTTGAAAACATTTTGTCATTTATTACAAATCCTTATATATACACTAGCTGATTTGTGATGAATTCTCTAAGAACTATATGCCGTTTTACCTGAGAGAACAGAAGAGTTATGTCCCTTGATTGTTGACGTGTTGCTTACATGCTTTTTATTTTGTGCTGCTTGTTGCCGTGAAGGCGTCCTCCACTGAGTTTGACAAATGGTACTATCGACTCCCGACACCCACACAGGTATACAAGCCTGGTGTTGTACACAGTATTACCTCCCTTTGGTCGAGCAGTCAGTACGCCTCTCTCTCAAATGGCAGTTTATTAGCCAGAGTAAATAAAGAAGTTTTTTATGTAAATAAAAGAAAGTAAAAAAAACACATAGATATTAAAATAAAAACAAAATAAAAAACTTTTTAAAAACTATCATAAATTATGAAGTATATATTTACTTGGTCTGATATTTTTCATAATGTATAAAGCAAGCATTTTCTCAAACGCCTATAATCCAGTGCCTATGGTAACTGTAGAACATTAAGTTGATCTTTCTCCATATCTTAACAGGACCTATGGTTATATTTACGCCATAAGAGAGGGAGTAGTGTGACTAGTCGACTGTATGTAAATGGATATTGTACCATACTCTGCCGAAGTCTATGATTTGTATATGATTTCACTCCTGCTTTGTGTTGCTATGGAGGGATCTGTATTATTTTATATTATATCTGAAAGTGTCTGTTGTCTTTTATTTTGTTGCTGCAATGCATCGCTGGAATGTTCTGATGCATTGTGGGATTGGCGTTTACCTTTTCCGTTGCTATGATTCATTTGCTCTGTCAGTGTTAGTACTATAGTATAGCAGTAGTTGATAAACATTAAAACAATTAGGTAGATATCCAATGTTTATAGAGGTATTCTTATTGCATTAATTGTGAGTACTTATACTGAAATATTGATACTTGACATGACAGATGTTATAAGATTAGTATCTTAACAATTGTGTAGTGCATCAAAACATCCCAGTATGTTACTGACATAGATGGAGAGGATGTATGTAAGGTTGTGTTTCTTTTTCTTCTGTCTCTGCTTCATGTTGATTGGTCGATTTAGTCGACCAATAAGGATCAGGGTACTTGTAGCTCCTCCTCCACTCCCCCTCCCAACCAAGCGGACATACAGGTAACCTTTATCACTGTACCATGCTGTGTTAGTGGCTTCAGTCATGTTCCTTGCCAATGTTGGGCTTTTTTTTTTCACCAGTTAATTTTATCTTTACGGCTGGTGAGATATTGTGCTTACAGTTATCATATTCTTGTGTTCAGAATTTCGTTTGTTTTTACATGTTTCTCAGTTCATCAGACCTTTATGGCTGTTAAGCTTAAGTCATGGCACATCATCCATCCGTCTGTCAATTTTCATCAAGGAATGCTAATAATAGTAGTCTTGGAACAACTTAACCAATTTTGAATACCGTGTTCAACCCAATATGCGCCCAGGGTGCTCAAAATAATGGACATGGGGTGCATAAGGGAACCAAACTAGCCTTTCATAACATTACTGCACAAAGTAAGCCATTTATAAATTTACAAAAGATATCAGATAAATGGTATTTATATTTTCAGTGTGTATATAACTTTAGGTAAGTGACAATGAGGCTTCAGTAAGTGGGAGGGTTGGAGGTACTTATTGGGTTTTATACAGTAATTTGGTCTGATGTATAGAATGAAGCTGAACCAGTTTTGTTTGAACTAGGATATGGCTCCTATAAGGGGCCAGAAAGGCAGAAGAAGGGCTTCTGCAGAGAGTATTCAAAAAGTTAAAATAATCTAAACTATCAATGAAAGGTGAGCCATATACAGGCCCTCTGTAGCTCTTGTTTTAATATTGATTTTCTGTAATCTTGTTATTTTTTTTTATTTTTTTTATTTTTTTCATGTTATATGTTTGTTATTTCATCTTCAAAATATCAAAATATGGAAAAGATATAGAAATCTTATTTGGAATATTTGTTTTAATCGTCTTTACATAATAAGTAGAGTTGTATGCTCTTGTTGCTTCATGGTTTGTTTTAAAAGACACTTTTTTTGTGTAAAGATGTATGCAAAGTTTCCTAAGAAACAAGTAAGGCAAACCTGCTTCAGGAGCACTTAACTCAGACTTTAGAATATTTGAATGTTCTTTCATCAATCATCACTTATTGTTGTAAGGTAGATTCTTTGAATGAGTACATCATTACAACATATGTAAACTTGACTGTGATGTCTATATATATTTATATATTGTAAACATTATCTATGAATATCTGTTATACAATTTTGTTGTTATTTATTTGAAATGTGACAAATTTTACTATTCCATTTTGTTTTCATCATCTGTTGACATGTTTTTACCTATAATACAAAGTTATACTTTTTTACACAATTTTTCATACTAGCAAACCTTATACTTCAATATGTATACAGAATAAAGACAGAAGAAACATTTTATTGGGATGCTAATTGATATTTTTGTTGTTTCGTTTATATTTATGAGGTACCTTTCCTATAAAATGATTACATGATCAATGTCTACATGAAAGGGTAGATAACTCCTATTAAAAGAATCAGAGTTATCTGCTCTTGGTAGCAGATAGTGACTGATAGAAATGTCTTATTTTCTTTTTTCTCAAATTATAACTACAACTCTCTGTGGAAACATACACAAATATCTGTAGATCATAAAATAGATCAAATTATAACTACAACTCTCTGTGGAAACATACACAAATATCTGTAGATCATAAAATAGATCAAATTATAACTACAACTCTCTGTGGAAACATACACAAATATCTGTAGATCATAAAATAGATCAAATTATAACTACAACTCTCTGTGGAAACATACACAAATATCTGTAGATCATAAAATAGATCAAATTATAACTACAACTCTCTGTGGAAACATACACAAATATCTGTAGATCATAAAATAGATCAAATTATAACTACAACTCTCTGTGGAAACATACACAAATATCTGTAGATCATAAAATAGATCAAATTATAACTACAACTCTCTGTGGAAACATACACAAATATCTGTAGATCATAAAATAGATCAAATTATAACTACAACTCTCTGTGGAAACATACACAAATATCTGTAGATCATAAAATAGATCAATCTGGAATATTGAATAACTTGTAACAGATACATACACTTTGTCACAATTTTGTGTCAGTATTAGTTTCCTTAGATACCATTTTATATTTGTAATTTATAAACTAGACTATGTACTGCGCATGTAATAGTTTATATTTCATTATCATGCATGTCCTGTTTAATATGATCAGCCATACTCCTATTAAGAGTACCTTGATTATATCAGTAAATACTTTGTACATGATATAAATGTAAATACTGTGATAAATTAATTGAAATGATCACTCATTGTACATTTGAAAACCTAACTGATCTAAAAGATGATGTTGTGTATTAAGCAGGATAATGGTTAAGAGCTCATATCAGGGTAACATTAAGGCAGGATTAACAGACAAGTCAATGTAAAGGAGTTTAGTATTTTAAAGTTAACATTGTTCTAATGCACTTATTTTGTGTTACAGGACACAGCTGAAATCATCACCCTCATAGGAAGTGGTTCTTATACAGATAGGAAGGAAGGACTCATAGCTCTACAGCATCTGCTTAGAGCTCACCGTTACCTAAAGTAGGTCACAGCTACCATCACAGTAATCATAAGGACACAGTTGCAATCACAGTAATCATAAGTAGGTCACAGCTACCATCACAGTAATCATAAGTAGGTCACAGCTACCATCACAGTAATCATAAGTAGGTCACAGCTACCATCACAGTAATCATAAGTAGGTCACAGTTACAATCATAGGTAACAGTTACAATCATACTAATCATTGGTAGGTCTTATTCACAAAATTTTGGTCACTGCTACCACCTACCTACCGTATCACTATAAGCATGAATTACAAGCTTTGATTACTGGAATCATTTGTAGGGCATGGCGTCTGTCTTAATAGCTTTTATCCACAAAAATAGGTCACAGCTACATTCAAAGGACAACTAATAACATTTAAGTGAACATAAATCCATAAGTTGCTCTTTTGACAAAATGTTTCCTGTGTTGTAGTCGTGTGGAGCTAAGAAAAGTGACCGAAGTTTTTGCCAGAATGTTCCACGATCCTCACAGCAAAGTAAGTTGTATGTTATAATCTCTATCTACCTAACTCATGGGTTGGTGACCATATCTATATATATCTTCATTCATCTGTTACATAACTACACCTGTCATACCAGTTTTCACTATGACCATCATACTTGACTGGTATAGCCAAACTCCAGATTATACAGGTTTAAATAAGAATACAGTTACAGGAAAATGCTATACAATTACACTGGATTAGACAGGAATCTGGTATAGGAATATACAAGGGCTAGCTTTGATAAGTTTACTGTAAGAGCATGTATCATTGAGGAGAGCATCTAGTAGCCTGTAGGCTGTATGTTATCCTTTTTAAATAAAGAATTAGATTAAATATATCATGACTATTATTCTGTCCATATAAATATGACCCTTTGATTTCCATGCACTGAAAAGAATCAATATTTGTTTTGCAGGTGATGAGTCTATTTTTAGACACACTTGTAGATCTGATGAATGTCCACTCTCGGGACCTGACTGACCAGCTGTATATGATAATGACACGCCTTCTCATGAAGACTGGTGCTGACATGTTGGGCTCTGTCCATGCCAAGGTCACACGGGCGCTGGATGGGGTCAGGTAAGGTCATAAGGTCATGGGAGGGGTCATGTTAGGTTACAAGGTGATGGGAGGGGGTCAGGTAAGTTCATAAAGTCATGGGCAGGGACAGGTTAGGTCACAAGGGCATGAAAGGGGGACAGGTAAAACTACAATGTCATGGGATGGGGTCAGGTAAGGTCATAAGGTTATGGGAGGGGTCAAGTAAGGTCACAAGTGCATGAAACTGGGTTACGTAAGGTCATAAGGACATGGAATGGAGTTGGTAAGGTCGCAAGGGCTCTGGAAGGTTTAATTGGGATAATGTCATTTAGGTATGAAAGTGTTCGGTAAGACGCCATTTAGGTAAAAAATAAAGTCTAAAAAGGAGTTCGTTTATTAAATCTGATACTTGTGACTGTTTAAATTTGAATCATGATGATAAAAGGAGAAGTTTAATATTGGTATCAAGTATTGTCTTTTAAAAACACCCATTAAGTAGTCACTCATTATCCTAAATATTTGAACCTTATTTGTATATTCATATAAGATTTACTACTTTGACTTCAGAACTTACAATTGTGTCATGATTTCATTTTACATTTCCGAGAAATCAAATTTAAAAAAAAGGTGTTTGGTTTTTAATTTACAGAGAAAACTTTCCATGTGATCAACAGTTCGGAATTTTAACAAAGCTACTCATCGATCAAACTCAGTCTCCCAACTTAAAGGTGAGTGTTCTATCCTCTTTACTCTGGTGTATGGTGAGATGGTGTTACAGAAAAACAAATCTGCTACATCCACCCTTTTGATGGATGGGTTTGGGTTAGGGAAACTTAATAGATTTCATTGTATAGTAGCTTTTAGATGTTTCCCTATTCCTTATATTGACTTTGGATGGGATCAAAGAACAATGAAAGTGTCTTAAAACTTCTAGAGTTAAATAAATCAGGTTTGTTTGTAATGAATTTTCAAATCATTTGCTGGTTATTGAATTCAGAAAGATGTAAAGAAAGTTTGTATGTTGTTAAGTTCAGCATCTCAGCCTTTACATTGAATGAACTCAGTAGGCCTTGTTGCATATTGAATGACCTCAGTACGCCTTGTTGCATATTGAATGACCTCAGTATAGGCCTTGTGGCATATTGAATGACCTCAGTAGGCCTTGTGGCATAATGAATGACTTCAGTAGGCCTTGTGGCATATTGAATGACCTCAGTAGGCCTTGTGGCATATTGAATGACCTCAGTAGGCCTTGTGGCATATTGAATGACCTCAGTAGGCCTTGTGGCATAATGAATGACTTCAGTAGGCCTTGTGGCATAATGAATGACTTCAGTAGGCCTTGTGACATATTGAATGACTTCAGTAGGCCTTGTGGCAATGTAATTGATGATAGCTTTTATATACAAAAGTGTATAAGTATAGACTTGCCTGCTCTTATGGTAGTTATGGATTAATGAGGAAATGACTATTTTCTCACTGTTTCTCTCAGAAACCTAAATGATGTACTAATAATACTATAAACAGGAGCAGGCAATTCAAATATGAAATTATTACTTTTTGTTAGGTAGAGAAATCTGCCCTTGTTAGCAGGTATCGCATTGTTACATGAAAAGTTGTCTGATTTCCTCACAGTAACAAATGATGTTACAAATCATGCCTGCTCCCAAAACTAGTGAACTATGCATCATGACAAGATTCAATATTGCTTCTCAGATGTTGTTTAGTTGTATATAAATATATTGGCTGTGTTTGATGAACCTCACTGAAAAGTAATGCGAAGCTTAATTCTTCATTTACTCAACTATCTCCAAATGTTGAAAAGTTTCTGAATCATCAAATCCATGGCTTATCAGATGTTGATATGGCGATGATAGCTTTTCAACTGTACAGCATTGGGTTGTTTTTGGGTTTTTTTAATTCGTGATTCTGTCCTTGTTTTGGCTGAGAGTATCATTTGATTGGCTTGTCAGTCAAGGTACTTTATCTGTCTCCTTTGATCTTGTAGCAAAAATTCAAATTCATTTAATTTACTGTTAACATTAAAAAAACTCAAAAGGACCACTTCTAAACTATGAAATTGAGAACCTGTGATAATTAAAGTCCTTTTAAATATTCAATAGACTTGGGTTATTTGGATCATTTAAGCTAAAATATTTCAACAATTTTTTCCATCCTTTTCTGACATTGCATATTTTGATCATGGAAGCTTTATCTTTTACATCATGAGACGGCTTTATATAAGATGCAGACTTCTATGATCAGTTGATGCTGTGTTTGTTTTTACATGCTATTTACAATTTGTCGGTATTTTCTTTCCCGTCTGCTTCATTTAGCCAAAGGTAATGTTATTTTCCTCATGCATCCCTGTCTATTGTATGTACTTGGTGTGTTTGCTGCTATACATGTGTACAGGTCTTGTATATCCCTCTCCCACTACAATTACTGACCTCCTAAGAGGTACGCAGAAAAAATGTTAACCCTATTTGGCAATGTTACGTCTTTTTCTTGTGAAGAGTTATACAAAAAATTAAAAAGAAGCTCTGAGGGAAAAAAAAGAGAGTTATACAAAAAATTAAAAAAGAAGCTCTGGCCAGGGTCAAAAAGAAAAAAAAGCTTTGAGATATACGAAAATAAATGAATAAGATGTGGAGATATTGGACAACTAGACCTTTTCCTTTACGACCTTTCAGCAGCAGATTTAGTGAGTAGTTGACACTTTAAGATTCCATAAGAATTTCATGAATATTTCACTGATGTGAAATCCACGTACAGATGATATTGACCTCACAACACACATCACACGTCCAACAAACAAATGCCCTCTGCTTCAGTGTTGTAAAATTTGTTGTGCTTCAATGCTTTCCAAAGATGTAGAATTTAGTCCTCAAAGCATTGATGGCAGATAAACAAGACTCACCATAAAGTTGCACAAATAAAAGTCAAAACACAATCAGGAGAAAGTATTCACATGTTTTATAAAAAATCTTGCAATAGATTTTATCAATTTTAACATTTTAATTAGCTTGGTTTGTTGATATTTTGACCATGTGAATACTTTTCTCCTTGTCCTATGTCACATATCTGCCTTATTGACCAGTATATGATGTACTGGGGACATTGACTCCAAGCTCACAGATAGCTTTAGTACAATCTGCTGTGGAGAGACTATTTAACTTATTCGCTAGCTTCTACTTTTGTTAAAGCTGGATAATTTTTTTTTTTAATTCTGCTTTTTAGCAAAATATTATTTTGCTTCAGTTCCATTTTCTATTTTTTCTTTGAAGAATTTCATAAAAAAGATCCTTTTGGTAGCAGATAATCTTATTCTTTCTTTAATACTTAACTGTTGGTATAAAATCCCACTCTGGGCATTATTACTTTCTAATGAAAAGAACATTATCTTTTTAAGTTTTTTCCTTAATTTATTTTTCATATAGATGTCACTAGTTAATCGTTGACATATTAAATGGACATGCCAGGAAAATATCAAGATTGTTGTGAATGTTATGAAAAAGTATTTGTCGTGTGTGTGAAAGGATGAAATTTGTTGTCATATGTGAAATTTGGTTTTGTCTGATATAGAATTATTTTTCTCTGTAAATTTTAATCTCTTACTTTGTCAAAGCAAGGCATTTTGATTAAAGTGAACAGTCGGGCAAGGATGGCTAAAGTTGCTAAAAATGGTGTGAATGTATCCAGTATAATTTCTTATGAAATGGAAAAATAAAATCTCTCGTCAAAATTTGTCTGCGTACGAAGAAATTAATTTAAAGTATGGGAATTCTAAAACGTCCTCCCGGCTCACTATGTCAGTGGTTATATTTCCACGCAGCCTCGCTTTCAATGCTTTCAACTTTTCTTTACTTTAATGGTCAGAACTGGGAAACTAAGCAGAACTTGACCGTCGTACATGTATTAATATGTGAGAACTTTTGGAAGGCCAATGAACGCATTTAGACTGGTTTTCTTTGCCCGACTATTCACTTTAAGGTTTGTCCATCTGTTCAGCTTTGTCATCATGCAACAATTGCATCAGGTGCAAACAAGCTTTACTTTTGAAAATGTTTAAAGGGCTTGGCACCATTCTGAACTTCATTGAGTTATAAGCACATGATAAACGACATTTATCATCTGTTTTCTGTGAAATGTATGCTACAAATTAAGGTCGTATTAAGATTTCTTCCACTTTAAGTGCAATTTCATTCAATCAAGTTTGGACTCTTCTCTTGATTTTGTCATGTATGAATTTGTGTGCATGGTAGTGGCGTCCAACTAACAATGACTGACTATAGAGGAGTGATGTGTTATGGCTGGACAGAGGCTTGTGTTAGGGATGGAAGTCAAGAATGTCTACTGGTCAATGAGCAGAGCATATGATTGGCGTGGTACAGGGGTAGGGGTGGAAGTAAAGAATGTCTACTGGTCAGTGAGCAGGGCATGTGATTGGCATGGTACAGGGGTAGGGGTAAAAGTAACAAATGTCTACTGGTCTATGAGCAGGGCATGTGATTGGATGTGAGAGAAGTATACAGAAAGTGGTGAAGGCTGTAATACATAGTGTTACAGAATGTGGAATGTGGTGTCAGGAATTCATGGGATCTAGCTGCTCTCTTGATTGTAACACAACTGATGAAATATGCATAGTCTGTTTCTGAGGAGGTCGTACAGTCCATAAATAGTGACTCTTAGAATAGAAATATTCCATGCTCAATTTTACAATTTTATATCAAGCTGCAGACTTACATAAACATTCTGCAAAATGTTTGATAATTGTGAATTCAGTATTCAATATTGTTTTTACTGTTATTAGCCCTGTACTTATCTGTTTGACTTATTTTTCATGCCCTTTAACAGTGATAGACATTCCTGTGTACCCAGTTTTGTATTGTCAATGTTTTATTTATATCCTTCCCTTGAATGTGTGTTATTTTTGGGTGAATCAACTGTTATGTATCAGAATGAATTATCTCCCTTATTTATACTGAGTGTTGTTGGTTCTATAGGTGTGGCCTATATCAAGTCTTTGTCTTACAGAGTTATCTCCCCCTGTTGTGGGCAGAGCAGGATTATTACCTGAGAAAGTTTAATCGTTTTCTCAAAAAATGAGGTATAAAACGTAAAATTTCCTACCTTCTCACAAGAGTAGATAACTCTGTTAGCTATGCAGCATCATTGACAAATCCTACATGGCCAGTTCAGTAAGATGATGAGGCAACTCCCTGTCTCCCCGTCTTTTCACAGGGCTATGACATCATGTCTGTAATATAAAGAGTGGAAATACTATAGGACAGGACTTGTGGAACAAATTTCGAAATACAATTTTGTGCATGCTGTTATATTATTCAAAATATATGTTAAAGTTATGTATCAAAATATCTTGAAAATTGGAAAACATTTATTAATATAAAGCTGAGATTATTTGGAAATATATCATTATTTAAACAGTTTCTAAACTTGTATATAGGAAAAAAATATTTAGCCTGTAAATACTAATTCAACTTCTCCTGTTCCTAAGGGCTTGTTTTCTGTAGGTGAAAGACATTCAGTTGAGCGTTTCTGAATGTTCCTCGTATGGAGAAATGTTTATTTCTCATATCCTAATTTTTTAAATCTTTTTACTTGCTTTCAAATTGTATGAACCTACAAAACTCATTTTACCACATCTGTATAGAACACATTGGTCATGTCCAGTTTAAATCCTTTATAAATTTCAAATGAAAACATTAAAAACTACATTCATTGAATCTGGGTCAGCAGTTTTTGACATTGACCTGGATATTTTGGATTTAAGTAATATGAACTATGATGCCATGTTTGACCTTGACCTAGTATTGACTCCGATGCAATTTCATAATTAGGTGTTTAACCTTGGAAATGAGTTTGACCATGACCTAGTTATAATATGAGATTTATCTTTGTACCACAGGTTAAGACGACTATCCTTCATTACATGCATGGCCTCGTAGGTGACATGGATCCGTCCGACTTCATGAATTCCACCGACACACGCCTCGCTTTATCTCGAATTATCAACTTTACCACAGAACCAAAGAGTGCTGATGTCCGAAAGGTACAGTATGGATACAGAGAAATAATGCAAAGTGAAGGAACTGTGATTTTATGGAATCATTTCAAAATACTACATTATTTTGTGAAGTTTTTCAAGAGAAAGTCAAGAATTGATAAAAGATGCAATATAAATTTCATGATTTTATAGTTGGGATAACATAACAAGAAAACCACCTTTCTTTCATGTGGGATTTACATTTGTCGCGGAAATGTATTTTCAAGTTAATAAAACCATCACTTATAATAACAAGAATTCCATTTTTACATCAGGGAAAGTTAATCTCTACAAACTTGTATGTAAATAGAAATCATAAAACAACGTAAGTAGCCACAAAAGAGAATCGGTTTGAGGTAGATAGATGTTTATAAATGGAAAAATTTGATTTTGCTGATGATTTTAAAGAAATTAATTGTTAGTTTGTTAAAGTCTATTAGTTTGGTATTATGATTGATAATAAATATTGTTTTTTGTGTGTTGTAGGGGGCACAAGCTGTTCTCATAGCATTGTTCAACTTAAACCCTCCTGAATTCTCTGTCATGTTGTCACTGCTACCTAAAGCATTCCAGGTAAATATTTCATACTGATCAAAGCATTCCAGGTAAATATTTCATACTGATCAATACATTCCAGGTAAATATTTCATACTGATCAATGCATTCCAGGTAAATATTTCATACTGATCAAAGCATTGCAGGTAAATATTTCATACTGATCAAAGCATTGCAGGTAAATATTTCATACTGATCAAAGCATTCCAGGTAAATATTTCATACTGATCAAAGCATTCCAGGTAAATATTTCATACTGATCAAAGCATTCCAGGTAAATATTTCATACTGATCAATGCATTTTTTAGTTGCAGAGGACCCTGAATTGATGGATGATGAATCATGGACTTCTCTTTTTTAGGTTGATTTCTTCATTTCAGTGTTTTCGTGGTCCTGACTAGGTATTAACTAACCAATCAATCTTGCCTGAACAATCTGATAAGTTTTACCATAGACCTACCAAAGTTAAGGTGATATGAATACTTTTAAATATTGGATTTTTCTTTGACATATAAATATATCTTGATAGACAAACACCCTTAATTTGTATGTGATGTATCTGTTACAGGATAGTGCCACAAAGATCTTACATAACCATATACGTACTGCGAGTCACGGCCACGAGAGTGATGTGCTGTCTCCGAGGAATGTCACCAGTCCTCCCAAAAACAGGAGTCGACCTCCATCAAGGTCAGGCCGGTTATTATCGTAGTCACCAATTCTTTTATCAACCTCCTCCATTGTGTAAATGAATTTTCTGTCATGTTGCTGTTTATTTCTCATCAGGAGTCAAGCAAAAATTTATTTCACCAAATCATTCAAAAAATTTCATAGGAGTATGGCGACAAGTTAGGTCAAATCCATCCATCTAAGTTATTTCTTTCCATTTCTATGGCTAGAATGTTTGTTAAAATTGAAGAAATTGAAAAGTAAGGATAAAATGTTGTAAATCTACCCCCATCACTATGTTGTAGGAGTGGACACCGAGATGAAGCAGAGACAGAGAATATGAATCCCGAGGATATTTATGATTCCATTAAAAAGACTTCTGCTGATATTCAGAATCTTAGTTTTAATAGTAAATTAGAAAATTATGAGGATGTTCGGAAGAAAAGAGAATTCACATCTCAAGATAGTGGTATTCAGGATTTACGCAATGACAGTCCGGACGCTGTGGACACCAGAAAGGGCCAATACAACCCGTCCCACTACCAGGACGAGGTAAGTCTGCGGCAAAGTTACAGGAGCTATCTTTTTACATTTCATTATCTAAAACAGTTAAACTCTTACTTCTGCTTAGGTATTTAAATTAGAGTTAACTGTTTAAACATAAAGCTTAAAACTGTTTGTGAAGGTTATGGGGACAATGGACCTCTATTTGATTTCAATCATTCTTGATTAGTAAAAAATATAAATTTACCCAGAGGTCAAAGTTTCCTGATACTAAACATATAAATATTTATGCCAATACAATGTTATTGGTCTTTTCTTTAAAGATGCTCCACCACTGACGAATGGTATTTTTTTTTCTCTATCTAAAACAGGAGCAGACTCTTTAGTATTTTTCTTCAGTTACAAAAAAATACTTACTTTACACCATTACCACCTTTGAAAAGTTTGAGCTTCTATAATTTGATTTCAGGACATAAATATTAAAAATGTTTAATTGTGTCACAAAAAAATTTGTGGCACTTTGTCCTATATGGAATAAACTACTGATGGAGCATGTACCAAAAGCAAAATAAATTATTTTATATTAGTTTTTGTGTTAATTAGACTTATATATACACGATTAAACACAAATTATTGTTCAAATAATGAACATCGTTTATGCACTGTCGGCTGGAGCATCTTTAAGCCACTAAAGGAGAAAGCAGAACGGAAGAAACATATTTTTGTCCACAATTTTTTTTGAACCTTAGTGTTTATTTACTGACATTAACTTTTCAGGGTACATTAAATGGTTATAACAAATCCCGATTAGCAGATACAGAATTTGACGACAGTGAGATGTTTAATGAAGGTAAGGTCCATGTCCAATTCTCTAAGGAGTTGTTAACTGCCAAAAAAGTTATTAACTTTCCTGTTTTAATTAAAAGTTTCCCTTTTCTCATTGCTAGAATTTAGTTTTTTTGTCAGCAGCTGTCAGAGAAACATCTTGTTTGATTAGAAATCTCTTCTTTTGCCCTCTTTTTTTTCAATTTTTGACTAGATGTGACTGACTTTTTATCCTGGTTTTGTTTACTTGTCAATTCGTCCTCTTTCATTGTCTAACTGTCAGATGTTTAAGTGCATTAAAAGTTTACAGAATGTTTACATTATGCATTGAGAACTATCTACTTAACCATACTATGATATACCTACATTATTGTGTATACTCTAAGGGGTATGTAGCTTTAGTTCGGGGTATACTAACATTAAAAGATGGTGACAATAGTCTTGGGTTATGTCACACAGTGTTGGGGGTATATCAAAGGTGATGGTTATAGATCTAGATATACATAAATAATGGTCGCATTTTCTACTAATTTACAAATAGGAAGTAATTTATCCATGTACATCAGGTAAAAATAGATACAGGAGCAAGGTTTGATTCTGATAGGGAAGGCAGGGGTCTTTAAAATAGGGAAGGCAGGGGTCTTTAAATTTATGGAGGGGGCATGGAACTGGGAATGAGATAGATAGGGTGGGAAGGATGGCTTTTAAAACATTTTCCAGGAGTACAAATATAGATGGCAAATATCTAGAGCTTACATGCTGTTGTTCTAATAACAAATCATAAACGTGTGCTTCTTTCTAAAGGGGAATAACTATAATCTATATTAACAGACAGATTTTTCAAAAGACCTTGCCTTTTTTCAGCCATCAGTGCTGTGACTTTTGGAGGTTTGTGACCTGTATATGATCACTGTATCAAATGTATACCATGCAACCTGTACGTTGTGTACGGCATGGCACATAATCTAGGTGGAGGGTCATCTATCATCGTTTGTTTTCTCATCAGCATTCAGATTTCATCAACTTCATTTAGCTTTGTATTTCTTCAGTCTCATTGAATCGGTTATTAGGAGTACAAAATCAACGGAACTAAGCTATAAAATACATCTTGAAAATAATGTTTAGATTTTACTTTATTTTTTTTCCCCCAAAAGAGAGCTGATTTCTGTGACTAAAATTCAAAGCCCAGAACAAATTTTAAATTCTAATTATTTCTATATTTTTTTTTATTTTTTTTTTCCAAGTATATGAAGGGAAAGATTTGAGTTTCAAATTTTATTTTTATGACAAACGTTTTTATTATCATTTCTGTCTTAGCATTCATTTCAAAATTTCATTTCAGCATCATGATAACAATGTGGAGATGCCTTTTCAAACTTGTACTGCACACTTCAAGGTTTTCCTCTTTGAATTTCCTCTAAATTGAATCTTTTTTGGATCAGTCGACTTTAACATTTGAGATAATGACAATATAAAGTTTGAGAAAGGCATCTCACAGTCTAGATCTCCACTCTGTATATAATCAGGAATCCTATATTTTCATATATTACTGCATGCAATATTACAATCATCTGCATAAACGTGCATTATTGAGTAATCCAACATCTCATCACCAGCATATAGTGGAACAACATCCGACTGTATGCTCCAATAATCCTCTAAATGACCTTGACCTTGGCCCATGACCCTTGGTCTATGACCTTAGGTGTCCCTAATGTATAACCCTATGGATATATAGTTAGACTGTTCAGTTATGATTTATGCTTTCATATTTATGTTCTGTGAAAACCAGAATATCTCCTCAAAGATATATTGGGAGAACAATTTAAAAAGAAAACAAATTTGTTTTGAAGGGTAAATATTAAAGGTTCTGGGCTAAATATTTTGGTTTTCACTACATTTTCATGTGTCTGTTTTACCACGTTATATTGTTGTATACCCCATTAATAGTTGCTTCCTCTTTGTTGCTACCTTGTCAATGTGTTATGAAATTTCCATTAAACATCTCAAGGTCATCACCTTTGACCTTTCACATGACCTTTGGTTGTGCACACTTTGACCCCAGCTTATTGCAGCCTCATTTTGACATGTTAGAACTGATATATCTTTTAACTAGATCCATGGAAAGCATTGCTTGGTATATCTGATACCAGCACAGATGGTATGTCACTACACTTAAGTTTATTTATCTTGTCTTCTTTATTTTTCTTCTTTTGTTGTTTTGTTTTCACTGTTTGTTACTTCCCATTGTCTCCTTTTACCTTTGTTGTATCACTCCCTTGGAATGCCTTCAAATATTTCGGAGTTGTCTCCCATTAGTCACTATAGCCTGCCACACAACCCTTTTTATAAAACAAGTTATTTATAAGAAAACTTGTACAAAAAAAATCAAAGATTTTGTATTATAAATATATTCTGTGGTATTTTAAAGTCTGTTCTTGATTAACCTATCATCTTACAACAGTGGAAACAATTTTGAAATAGTATAGAACAAAGTTGGTATACTGGAAAGTTTTACTTTGATAATTATTTTCTAAGATTAAAATGATTCTTTGCATGAGTCTAACACTTGCATGAATGAATGCAGACTTCCTTTTATCATATTGGACATTTTGAATCCTGAAGGTGAGAATTATTAATTTGAAGATAGACCTTTTTCAGTCACGTTAACAGAGAAACCCCTTGGTAGCACTGTTCAAAATCTGCATGTTTTTAAAGACGTCATGTGGTAATGGAGAGATTATGTTTTGTGCACATTGGAGATAACCCTGATAGTCTAGTTATAGAGGTTCCTGCATAGTCACCTTAAAATGTGACCAGATATTACCGGTAACCCTTATGTCAGCAAGAAATGTCATCAATTCATGAGAAAATGGTAATAGTGTTTCATAAAAAAAAATATGATAATTAATTTATTGTATCCTTGTCAGTAGTACCTCTCATTTGTTGTTATTATGCTCAACTCTACCAAAATAAAAGTCACATTGTGTTTGGTTGAGACCCCATGGTGATGTATTGATGATAAGTTGATGTTGATTGATCAGGACAGAATGGTGGTAGCATGTTCATTATAGGGTGGTGTTTTTGGTGACTGTTGTAGGGGAAGGTGAATGGCATGTTGGCATTTTCTGTTTTCTGTTTAGTAAAACTATCTTATACATCATTACTGACTTATCATTTTAGGAGCATTTCTTATAGTATATCATCCTCTTTGTATCAGCGCTGTCAGTGAAACAAACACACGCATATCATTTTGATAACTGTATTCATTGTGTATATGCATGAAATGTGTATAGACTAAAATAAATCTGACATTGTAATGAAACGGTAATCCAAATAGAATATGGGTTTAATTAGGGCAAATATATACTAAAAATAGATTTGATTGGAGAAAAATGGGAAGAGAGGAAAAAAGTTTTAATCAAGGCTCGGTTAAGTAAATTAATTGTCATCTGATTTTGAATGATTCATTTACTGGGTAACTTTTCTTCATACATACAAAAAACGTTTATCAAGGCTATTTAGGCATCCTTAAGGGAGTTTGTGTATGTTTTAGACACGTATGTGTGGACCTTGTATGTAGTTTAGGTATTGGATAGATAAAAGGCAATTGAATAAAGCATGGAATTCAGTGTTTGTTAGGTCAGTCCATGGTCAGTTTCATGTCAGAATTTAAGAAATACTGATTATAAGCAGTGGGGGTTTGATATCTAAAATATTGATTATAAGTAGTGGGGGCAATAGATAATGTTTTATATCTGTAATGTAAAACAGAATCTGCAATGTTTTTTAATTGTTTTTAATTGTTATAAGTTGTTTACAAACATTTTTTCCGAGCTTGCTTTCATTTTAAGGTAACGATGCGGTAATTTGATTGGCTGCAGAGCTTAGTTGTATATATTTATTTGTTGCTTTCTTGAGTCATAAGTTTTATAAGTAATAGAAAACTGCCAGTTTTAGTACTTTTTTTCATGCTAGATATTGTCTGTGTGATTTGTTGTCTACCACAGACCCCAGGTGTAGGCAGTTGTTTCACAAACATTCTCTTTCATATCTATAAATAATTTGTCTCTCTTTTGCAGAATGCTCAGAGAATGATATTATATCTGATATCCTCACAGAATTGTCTAATCATAATGAAAGGTAGGTAACAAAAACAAATAAACCCAAAGATTTTCTTAAAACAATGTTTATTGAGCATATTCTGTATTTGCATATTACAGAGTTATCTGCCCTTGCAGATAGGTATTGATTGTGATGTCATGTGTTTGCGAGTGTAACCACATAAGTTTCGGAGATTTATGAGCCAATTTCACCTGCCAGTGAGCTCATTAACTAAGGTTTATTTGATATGGATAACAACAGTATATATAACATTATAAAATGTATATTTTGTAGTTTAGAATTCAAATCATTGCTACCACTCCATGACCAATTTTGTTTCTATTTCAGAAACGACGAGCGTAAAAATGCCATGCTGTCTCTGATCAAACTTACTAGAGAAGGAACGTTTGGACTGTGGGATGAACACTTTAAAACGATTCTTCTTATTTTACTGGAGACACTTGGAGATAATGATGTAAGTATAGCATTGGTATACTTTTCTAGTATTCAAAACATTTCAAAATTAATGTTCTTAAGACTAAGTAACTTTAAAGCATAAAATTCAATTTGAATGTAGAATGATCTTTGTGATAATCATTAATCAAAGTACTATTAAAGCCATTGCAAGGAAAGTCATGCACGTTTGAACTTAATGAAAGATTAATTATTTTCAAGACTTATATAAGTTTCATATTACAGAGAATACTAAAATGTGACCCAGATGAAATGATATTTGAGTTTATCTGTGATGTTTGTTACATATGACAGAGAATACTAAAATGTGACCCAGATGAAATGATATTTGAGTTTATCTGTGATGTTTGTTACATATGACAGAGAATACTAAAATGTGACCCAGATGAAATGATATTTGAGTTTATCTGTGATGTTTGTTACATATGACAGAGAATACTAAAATGTGACCCAGATGAAATGATATTTGAGTTTATCTGTGATGTTTGTTACAGGGACAGGTGCGAGCGTTAGCATTACGGGTATTAAGAGAAATTTTACGGAATCAGCCACAGAGATTTAGAGATTACGCTGAGCTGACAACTCTACGAATTTTAGAGGCACACAAAGACTCTGTTAGAGAGGTAAGCATCTGTATGGGGACTGGGGTTTATTATAGTTAAACAGATGTCTATAACTGCAAAACTTAATTCTAATTATTTCTGTATTATGTACAGTGAAATGATGTTAGGGGAGACTACTCTTACCATCTTGTTTCATGGTCATCATTTAAAACTTATTCTTTACAAAAGAAAGAAAAGAGGAAAAAAAATTTGAACCCTAAAATAAATGTCAGAGAATGACAACTGTAACATCAACTTTGTTAATTTATTGGATAATGTTTCTTCATTGATCATAGGGTTGAGTTTAGTTTCTCCTTAGTTACATTTTCTCAAGACCAGGTGTTATATTTGCAGGTGGTGCGGTCTGCGGAGGAATGTGCGGACACGTTAGCCAACTACATCCCTCCTGAGCAGAGTGTGCGCATCCTCAACCCAATCATACAGACGGCACAATTCCCCATTAATCTAGCCGCTATTAAAATGCAGAACAAGGTCAAACTTCAAAATTAATCCTTCATTACCTTATTCATTGAAAAAGCTTATTAATTACATATTTTATGAAATTTGTAAAGGATAAAATATTTTTAACTTGGTTTTTTTTCTTACTGTGATAAAAAAAAATATTGATGTTTACTGTATCAGACAGGAAAAGTTAAATAATCTTGTTTCTAGGTAAGAAAGACTTTAAAAAATTTGATTTTGTTAAAAAAGATAAAAACTAAAGTTTTTTTCTACAAAATGGAAAGAATAATTGAATGTGTTGCTCCTCTGACCTTTTAGGCCTTGTTTGTATTACAGGTGATAGAACTGTTACCTAAGGAGGCGGTAGAGTCGATGATGGGCGACATGATACCAGGCCTTCTCAGGGTACGTATCAGGTTCAGTTCGTTTATATAGGGACTTCTCTCAGGTCCAAATAGTATTGCAAATATTGAACATATCGGGTCTTCCGAGGGGACATAACAGGTCAACTGAGGGGACATACCAGGTCGTCTCTCAGGTTCAAATGATATTGCACACCAGGTGAGGTTCAGAGAGTAATTTAATCGTACCAAGTCCTCTGATGTCAAATAACGCCACTCACAGAATGTGATATCAAGTATAGGAACTTGTCCTCTAAGAGATAGAGATAAACTGGTTTGTACAAGAGCTGGTCCTGTAGAATGTTTAATCAGTGATGTGTTATTGAGTGATCAAATTGTCCAATCTTTGTAGGGCTATGATGAACTAGTTTGTACAAGAGCTGGTCCTGTAGAATGTTTAATCAGTGATGTGTTATTGAGTGATCATACTGTCCAATCTTTGTAGGGCTATGATGAACTAGTTTGTACAAGAGCTGGTCCTGTAGAATGTTTAATCAGTGATGTTTATGATCATACTGTCCAATCTTGTGGCTATGATGACTGTTTGTCAGAGTGGTCTGTAGAATGTTTAATCAGTGATGTGTTATTGAGTGATCATATGTCCAATCTTTGTAGGGCTATGATGAACTAGTTTGTACAAGAGCTGGTCCTGTAGAATGTTTAATCAGTGATGTGTTATTGAGTGATCATACTGTCCAATCTTTGTAGGGCTATGATGAACTAGTTTGTACAAGAGCTGGTCCTGTAGAATGTTTAATCAGTGATGTGTTATTGAGTGATCATACTGTCCAATCTTTGTAGGGCTATGATGAACTAGTTTGTACAAGAGCTGGTCCTGTAGAATGTTTAATCAGTGATGTGTTATTGAGTGATCAAACTGTCCATCTTGTAGGGCTATGTGAACTATTTGTACAAGGTGGTCTGTAGAATGTTTATCAGTGATGTGACGACCAACAGAGTACGGTGAGGAAAGCTGCCGTGTTCTGTCTCGTGTCCATATATCTCACAGTGGGGGAGGTTATCTGGAACCATCTCACCAAACTCAACTATAGCAAAGTAAGTAACACTTCATCACCCTTCATCTCCTAAACTCTGTCCTCAACCCCTCTGTCCTCAACCCCTCCTCGTCCCCTGTCAACTCCTGTAAATCTGCCTCAACCCCTCCCTTCGTCCCCTGTCTAACTCCTCTCCTAAACTCTGCTCTCAACCCCTCCCTTCGTCCCTTGTCTAACTCCTGTCCTAAACTCTGCTCTCAACCCCTCCCTTCGTCCCCTGTCTAACTCCTCTCCTAAACTCTGCCCTCAACCCCCTCCCTTTGTCCCCTGTCTAGCTCCTCTCCTAAACTCTGCCCTCAACCCCTCCCTTCGTCCCCTGTCTAACTCCTGTCCTAAACTCTGCCCTCAACCCCTCCCTTCGTCCCCTGTCTAACTCCTGTCCTAAACTCTGCCCTCAACCCCTCCCTTCTCCCCTGTCTACTCCTTCCTAAACCTGCCCTCAACCCCTCCCTTCGTCCCCTGTCATCTCCTAAACTCTGTCCTCAACCCCTCCCTTCGTCCCCTGTCTAACTCCTGTCCTAAACTCTGCCCTCAACCCCTCCCTTCGTCCCCTGTCTAACTCCTCTCCTAAACTCTGCCCTCAACCCCTCCCTTCGTCCCCTGTCTAACTCCTGTCCTAAACTCTGCCCTCAACCCCTCCCTTCTCGTCCCCTGTCTAACTCCTGTCCTAAACTCTGCCCTCAACCCCTCCCTTCGTCCCCTGTCTAACTCCTGTCCTAAACTCTGCCCTCAACCCCTCCCTTCGTCCCCTGTCTAACTCCTGTCCTAAACTCTGCCCTCAACCCCTCCCTTCATCCCCTGTCTAACTCCTGTCCTAAACTCTGCCTTCAATCCTTCCTTCGTACCCTGTCTAACTCCTGTCCTAAACTCTGAACCTTTAACTGCTGTGAGGTCAGCCTCCTTCCTACTATACACCACATGACATCAGTCCATGTCAGCATCGGTAAGGTCCCCTTCAAACCATCATTCACCAAATTAGGTTTCAAATCTTTCATTTCCAATATCATTTCTGTCCGAAGTCTGTTCTGTGTTGTAATATCACAAGGGATATAAATGGTTCACAATGCATACGTCTTCGTCAACTTTATGGCACCAACAGGTTTTGTCCACAAGCTCTTTATTGTTCTCTCTATAAATGTATTTGGCACCCGTGACACTTATTACAACAAATATACAGAAGTACTGGTTTGATCCGTATGTTCCTTCTTTAATGTTATTACTGTTCCTTAGATGAGGTTCAGCATCAACGCCTTTTATAGACATATATAAGGGAGTAATTGAAATACCCACAAATATATCTAATATTTATTTAATAATTCATTTTTCAATTTAGATATATATATAGCTGTTACCATTCCATTCTAACCACCTAGTCAGTTTTTACGAGCCACTTTGCCAGATGGTGTTCTAGGGAAAAATAAACATTATTGCTGTTAATATTTTTCGTGGAATTTCGTTTTCCTTTCAGAGTTAATGGAGCGAGGAGTATTCTGGACAGGGAGTCCTCCCTCGTGTATATAGATACTCCCTACCATTGTACAGCTCTCAGTAAAGCTGTATATTTTCTGTCATAAATCATCAATTCCACCCCATATTGACAGATTGGGAAAGAAAGCAGTTTTGTTTGGTCCCTGTAGGATATTTCATTTTGTTCATTAAAAGAAAATTGATATTTCTCTCCCATATACTGTCTCTCTGTCATCAACCCGATTTCATCGTTGTAAATTTTATGTTTCTGACTAAATCACAGCTGATGAATTGTCACAGTGGGTTAGTAAGGTATACATCTGAGGCTTTCATTGCTTTTACTCCTCGAATATCATTCCAAAAAGTTGAAAATTAATGCAAATATTGACTCGCCTTTTGAAATGGGCTTGGACATTTTCCAAAACTGGTCTTTTACAAAACTAGCTGCTCAAAACCTAGCTGTTGCACTTCATGCCACTGTAGCTACATATTTGTGCATAAGACAATTTGTGATGTCATTAACTAAATGTAGGTCGTAGTGATCTCCTTTTGACCTTTGATGTTCAGAAAAGAAAAAACATTTTAGGGTCTATTTTCCTTGTCCTTATATAAGGGATTCTGATTTTCCATGTTGACATGGATTTGATGCCCTCGCCATGGGGAGGGGGACATAGTGTTACACTTGTATTTCCTGTTGCTCCTGTCGGGCCCTGACCTATGAAGGCAGATCGAGGTATTTAATTATTTGTCAGACCAACATCATAACTTTCCAGGTATACCAGTACTGTCTAAAATGATGATTATCATACGGTAGTGATCATTGACAATTATATTGTAACATATTGATATTAAAGATGTACCTTTTTAGTCTGATATTAATTTTATGTTTGTTTCTTTTGCAGCTTAAATTATTAAATCTCTACATCAAGCGGGCCCAGCAGAAAGAGTCTGAGAAAAAGGTCTTGTCCCCCGGGGCTGCCGACTCATGAGAGATTACAGTTTACCAGGGAACCACACGGGTAGTGATCTACCCAAATCCTGCATTCTCATTGGATAACAGATGTAATGTGTTTGGTGTCTAAACATTTCATTGAATGCAAGGATGGTGAAAGTTAGATGCATCCTCATCTGATTTCAAACATCGATCATTTTAAATGAGATCGGACGTCGTTGTGGTGTTGGCATTTGGTACCCCCAGAAGGGGACTAGAAATGGTACCAAATGTAGCCCTATGGGAGGTCTAGTGCTAGGACGTACTGGATGTTTCTTGGGCTATATAAAGCCAAGCTTTCCCAGTCAGTACGGTTACGTGGCTTGTGATTCAGCTCTCTCCGCTTACGTGAGATATCCTGCATCTGTGACTGATCATTGTTCCAATCTTGCTTCAGCAAGTTGCCATCAGGATATGGGTCATTTTCTTTTATTTATCAATTAGAGTGAATGTTAGAGTCAAGTGTCGCGCCAAAGATGTTTGGTCAAGGGGACACTTATGATCCAATCAGAATTACTGTATCAACCATGATAAGCCAATCAGAATTATTGTACCAAATGATAATTTAAAAGCATTTAGTTACCTGCCAATCATGTAATTCCCTTTTTTATCTGCCTCACATTTATTTGACCTTGTACCCCTTTTGGAGGTTAAGTGGTACAGTCCCTCAATGACGGGCGGGCTATACCAGTGCAGTTCATGGGGTGACAGGTAGTGACGAAGTCCAGGTCATCACTTGTATAAACTTTTCTGATACTAGTCCTGGTGCAGTTCCATACATTTTTGTGTCTTTCATGTGTTGACATCTACGATCAAAAAATGGCTGCACGTATGATATTACGATTTAGCTGGGCTGTGTTCAGTATCATGAGAGTGTTTTAATTGTATCATAATCATGGATGTTGTCGAGTGATTGTCGAATGCCTGCCTAGAATGAACGTTGGTTATTTATCAGTGTGCCACATTGTCATTTTTAAATTACAGTAAAATACTTGCTTGATCTCACAGAAAGGTCAAGCATGTTGTACCTAGTAAATTAATTCAAAATTTGAAAATATATGCATGCTATAATAAACTATTGTGATAGAATCGGACGCTTGATGAGTTTTAACTGTTGTGTGGTTGAACTTTTTAGCATCCATTACAATTAAAGAATATTCTGCCATATCCATTCCATATAAAATGTATTGAGATTTCTGCACATTCACACCCCTACATCAAATCCAGTGTTAGATTTTGTACACTTGCTTCTAGTGGTTTAATATGAACTCTCTATCCATACACTAAATACCGAGCTAACACGCCTGTTCAGTCCAGAGTGGCCAGTATGTATTGTTTTCCCTCCTATGGCCATGTAAATCTGTCGCTGTGCACCAAATTACGTAGTTGATGCATTTCAGTCAGTGTAGAGCTATGTAATGTTAGCTGGTAGCTGATCATGTTGTGATGGCTTGTTATGCCTAGTCTTTGTTAATTTTTGTTTTTTATATTTTGGTTGTTCTGTAAGAACAGTGAGGTTCCTTTTTATATTTTGGTTCTGTAAGAACAGTGAAGTTCCTTTTTGTATTTTAAATGTGAATGGTAAATAATACCATAAAAATGTGCCTGTAAAAGTGCTTTGGAATCAGACATTTATATGGCCGTCAAATGGAATCATCACTGGTTTATTAAACATGGCTGACAATGGTAAAATTATCTGTAGCCATCATCTTCACAGATGATTTAAATTTTCTGTATTAAAGTAAAGTTTTCTGCAATTAAAAGCAGGTAGGTTGATTGTGAATGTAATGACAGTAACATATAGGAAAACATTGCAGTTTCCTTGCAGAATGTAATTAACGAATCTTCTCCAAAAAGGGGAACTATACCCTTAAAACACCTAGAGGAAATATCATAGATAATCTCTGTATTAGATGTCTTTTAATTCATAATATTATACCAATGTATAGTTTTAGCTTCTGAAATGTTGAAAATGAAGTAGGGATAAAAGATAAGTGTTCCATATAACAGATTACAATCGTTGAGAGCCAGAGGGATTACTCAGTTTGTGGATGTGTAATTGTATACGATCAGAGATTGACATTAATGTAGATTTTTTGATAGATTGCAACAATGAGAACAAAAATTTCCTTAAACTGCAGAAAAATTGTCTTTCTAGCCAAGTTTGTTCAATCGTCTGGAATAGTACAAAAAATTTAATTGACAAATATATGTCATTTTAAACCCCATTTGTGAGTAAATAAGAATGAAATGAAATGTCCTCAATATAAGGTCATTAATCATTTAAATGTCTCCAAGAGTCGACAAAATTGAAATACTAAACTTTTTTTTTTTCCATTATGACAGCTCAAAGAAAAACTGATAATTGAAATTAACAAAAAATAAAATGATAGCGAAAAAAATAAGAATATAAAATTTCTGTGACATTTCTTTTATTCGGTGTGACATATAATGATACAGAAAGTTCTCGTATTTTAAATGATGTAACATTTGAAATTGGACTAAACTGAGACTCGAGATATATTAACGTCCCTGAAATGTGTTCTCTGTCATATATAGTCTGGGTGATGTTTGAATGTCAGAGCTATTTATTATACTGTGTCAGGTGTATCTTTCACCCTTGCTCTTGAAAGTTTGAGATATACAAATGAAAGATTTGATTGCTGACAGGAGTTTGATTGAGCGTGATATGAATTACTAACTGGTGATTGTGGTAGTGATAGCTTACTCTGAATGTATGTTTCTGTAAGAATTGTGTACTGTCAAAGATTGGGTTTATATTTTCTAGAATTATCCATATTTCTAGACCTTTTCAAATGATCTGATGTTATTAATAACAAGATTAAAAAACTGCCATACATTTTCACATCTATTGAATTTCGTAATCAGATTCAATTAGATTCAAATTTACTTATGTACTTGTTGTATCCAGTTATTCAGTTATCTTTTGAGAAGACATCTCCGAGGGTTTGATAGAAGTAGGTATGGTAGGTTGTGTGTTAGGATTCCACCATAAGTACTTAATACAGTAATTCAGCCAAATTGTATTAAAAACAAATAAGACTATATACATAATGTAGGCATTCTATACATTGTACCATGATAAAATAATGTATTTGATGATATGCGCTCAACTGTTTTGGTGTATATGTAGTATGTCTAGTTGTAGGACATTTAGTAATGAGATATACATACACTATCAATATACTTCTGTGTCTCAGTCCTGTTTTGGGCAAAGCTCAAAGCAAAAGTGTTTTCAAAATGAAAAGAGTTCCTATTTACCTACTTTAAAAGTTTTCTTGTTCATCCCTAAAATCGCAAAATGGAATGTTCCTTCCATACATATAGATCAGTCTTAAGTTGTGACATAAGGGAATAATATATCATTTTGTTTTAGAGATTTACTTTAATTGAACTCTTCTCTTTTTGAAAATAGACAAAGTGTTTTAAGAAAAATGGTCTCGAGCTTCCTTAATAGGTGGTTGATTTAAAGAATGACTTTTGTCTCGTCCTTAATCTAGTTTCTTTTCATACACATGATTTTCTTTACACGTAGAAATATTTTTCTTTTGGTAAAAAGCATGACTTGTTTTAGAGACAGGGTATGTTTTACTGTATAGCTAGCCCTATTATAACTTATACATAAACGGGATGTATTATACTTAGGTGGATCGTATATATATTATAATTATAAAGTTTTAGGATAAAACACAAATTGTGATTCAAACATTGTGGAAAAAAATCAAATAAATTCTGAAACTGGGCATTGTGACTAAATAATTAACTCATTTCCCCCTATAGACACATTTAGTCTCTTCTAAGTCAAGGGCTAGACCAGTCCATTACGAAATTTCAGGGGTGAAAGTTTAGTTTCAGACATATTGGGACTGGGTGGTCTGTCTACCACCAGTAGCATTGCAAAAAGGATGTAAAATAATATCAGATAATTTACTGGTCTTGTAATTCCAAGTTTTGTTTGTTAGTAGTTTTAGAAAATAGATAAACAGTTGTTTGAATTATAATTTGTGTTTCATGCCTAGCTATTCATTGATTTTCACTATTATCTATACTCAAATTGTTGAGAAGGAGACAAAATATTTAATATTTGTAGTGTCGTAAGATTGTTTCTCTGATGTTTCATTATTTTCTGTTTTAAAATTTTTCCTTTTTTATAAGACTTGATACTGCCATTTTTAAAAAATAAGTTAAAACGAAACTCTGCCTAGAAGAGATGATTATTTTATAAGTATTTTCCCCTTTTTAGCCCTATACTGGTATGATAACGAGCCTTAAATTATAGTTAAACTGCTATAGATAAGAGTGTGTATATGTACATGGTAATTCAGACTTGGATATTAGCGAGTATTTTCAACTATTGATCAATGTAGTGGTTTGATTAAAAGCTGAATTACCATTTGTCTTAAAAATAATATTTTTACCTGTTTAAGAAGCCAAACCACCAAAGTTCCTGCTAAAATCTAATTGAGAGAAAATAATTATTATACATGTTTTAGAACAAACAAGTTTTGAATGAATTGTCAAAAAGTTGTGCTTCACAAGATGAATAATTTAGTGACAGGATATGGGAAGGATGAATTTTGATAGTGATAGGAATTAGAGTTGAAGCTTTGATATCCCATCAGTGATTGAATATGATAAAATAAACAGGGTCAATATTAATAAATGGGCTGCATGTTATCTAGTATCTACTGATGATTTATTACTTGTGACCGTTTGTTATAATTTTAGAATGGCTGCCTTACTTAAATGGTTCATAAAGTTTGAGAAATAGCAATCTTAGCTCGTTCACCCCTGAAAAACATAATGAACTCTTCTGATTATTACAAAGGACCAGTTCATTGTGAAATTTCGGGAGTGTTTGAATTAAAATGTCACAATATCTGTAAGTGTTTTGGTATTCAGCATCTCACAACCCTGTTTGTTTCAATATATTGTCATCGGACAGGATGAGAATTCAACAACAAAAAACAAGGATGAAAATCTGTGTAATTTTGTGTCAATATTTTGTTGGTATTTTATACCTTATGATGTCGACATGATTCTGTTGATAATAGCAATAGCATGTTTGTGTGACATATAGAAACTGTTCATTGTCACAAAAGGGTAAAGACATAGCTGGGTATTTAAGGCAGTATGCTACTATTTAATTCATTAAATTTTTAACAAATTATGAATTCTACTATTGACTTGTATATGAATTTATGAATAATTTTATACACATAAATATACATATTCCGGATGTGTATCACTTTGAATTCAGATTTGACATATTGGACACCTCAAGGATTAAGTTACACTGAATTGGGTGTGGGGGGGGGGGGGGGTCATGCACATTAAATGTAGCATACTGCCTTAAGTGAGATGCTGTATGATTAGGTGTTGTTGGTGAATGTGTAAAATAGAGTACACAAGTGCTGTGTTAGGCCGAGTACACATGTACTGTGTTAGGCCGAGTACACATGTACTGTGTTAGGCCGAGTACACATGTACTGTGTGGAGAGTGTACTGTGTTAGGCCGAGTACACATGTACATACAATGTACTGTGTTAGGCCGTGTACACATGTACTGTGTTAGGCCGTGTACATATGTACTGTGTTAGGCCGTGTACATATGTACTGTGTTAGGCCGTGTACATATGTACTGTGTTAGGCCGAGTACACATGTATTGTGTTAGGCCGAGTACACATGTACTGTGTTCGGCCTAGTACACTACTGTGTTCGGCCTAGTACACATGTACTGTGTTAGGCCGTGTACACATGTATTGTGTTAGGCCGAGTACACATGTACTGTGTTAGGCCGAGTACACATGTGCTGTGTTCGGCCTAGTACACATGTGATGTGTTAGGCCGTGTACACATGTACTATGTGAGGCCGAGTACACATATGCTGTGTTAGGCTGAGTACACATGTACTGTGTGAGGCCTAGTACACATGTGCTGTGTTAGGCTGTGTACACATGTGCTGTGTTAGGCTGTGTACACATGTACTGTGTGAGGCGAGTACACATGTGCTGTGTTAGGCCGAGTACACATATGCTGTGTTAGGCAGAGTACACATATGCTGTGTTAGGCAGAGTACACATGTGCTGTGTTAGGCCGAGTACATATATGCTGTGTTAGGCCGAATACACATGTACTGTGTGAGGCCATGGCACGTACACATATGCTGTGTTAGGCCAAGTACACATGTACTGTGTTAGGCCCAGTACACATGTGCTGTGTTAGGCCGAGTACACATGTACTGTGTGAGGCCACGTACACATATGCTGTGTTAGGCCCGATACACATGTGCTGTGTTAGGCCCAGTACACATGTACTGTGTTAGGCCAGTCTGTTTATTCTGTGTCTCTGTAATGTCTCTTGTCAGTGTTGGAGTAGTGGAATATGATGACTGCTTGGATGTTAAGGAGAGAGTGTATCGGATGTAAGAGTTGGTGTGTAACACGCTTTTAATTATCAGTGGTGCACACTTCCCGTGTTAAACAGTGTATCATGTTATAATTTTGTATTATACTCGCTATTACATATGTAAAATCATGGTATTAGTCATATACCAATAAATATGATTATAAACAACACTTTGGTTTATTGGTGTTATGATTATAAAGAAAACAATCACTGTAAAGGATACTTAAAACAATCACTTTGAACGATCCTGAAAACAATCACTTTAAAGGATCCTTATAAAAATCACTTTAAAGGATCCTAAAAACAATCACTTTAAAGGATCCTTAAAACAATCACTTTAAAGGATCCTTAAAACAATCACTGTAAAGGATCCTTAAAACAATCACTTTAAAGGATCCTTAAAACAATCACTTTAAAGGATCCTTAAAACGATCACTTTAAAAGATTCTTAAAACAATCAATGTAAAGGATCCTTAAACAAACAATCACTTTAAATGATCCTTAAAACAATCACTTTAAAGTATCCTTAAAACAATCAATGTAAAGGATCCTTAAAACAATCAATGTAAAGGATCCACAAAAAACCTTAAAACAATCACTTTAAAGGATCCTTAAAACAATCACTTAAGATCTAAAACATATGTAAGATCCTTAAAACAATCAATGTAAAGGATCCTTAAAACAATCACTTTAAAGGATCCTTAAAACAATCACTGTAAAGGATCCTTAAAACAATCACTTTAAAGGATCCTTAAAACAATCACTTTAAAGGATCCTTAAAACAATCACTTTAAAGGATCCTTAAAACAATCACTTTAAAGGATCCTTAAAACAATCACTTTAAAGGATCCTTAAAACAATCACTTTAAATGATCCTTAAAACAATCACTTTAAAGGATCCTTAAAACAATCACTTTAAAGGATCCTTAAAACAATCACTTTAAAGGATCCTTAAAACAATCACTTTAAAGGATCCTTAAAACAATCACTTTAAAGGATCCTTAAAACAATCACTTTAAAGGATCCTTAAAACAATCACTTTAAAGGATCCTTAAAAACAATCACTTTAAAGGATCCTTAAAACAATCACTTTAAAGGATCCTTAAAACAATCACTTTAAAGGATCCTTAAAACAATCACTTTAAAGGATCCTTAAAACAATCACTTTAAAGGATCCTTAAAACAATCACTTTAAAGGATCCTTAAAACAATCACTTTAAAGGATCCTTAAAACAATCACTTTAAAGGATCCTTAAAACAATCACTTTAGATCCTTAAAACAATCACTTTAAAGGATCCTTAAAAACAATCACTTTAAAGGATCCTTAAAACAATCACTTTAAAGGATCCTTAAAACAATCACTTTAAAGGATCCTTAAAACGATCACTTTAAAGGATCCTTAAAACAATCACTTTAAAGGATCCTTAAAACAATCACTTTAAAGGATCCTTAAAACAATCACTTTAAAGGATCCTTAAAAACAATCACTTTAAAGGATCCTTAAAACAATCACTTTAAAGGATCCTTAAAACAATCACTTTAAAGGATCCTTAAAACAATCACTTTAAAGGATCCTTAAAACAATCACTTTAAATGATCCTTAAAAACAATCACTTTAAAGATCCTTAAAACAATCACTTTAAAGGATCCTTAAAAACAATCACTTTAAAGGATCCTTAAAACAATCACTTTAAAGATCCTTAAAACAATCACTTAAAAATCCTTAAACAATCACTTTAAAGGATCCTTCAAAAGCTAAAACAATCACTTTTAAAGGATCCTTAAAAAATCACTTTAAAGGATCCTTAAAACAATCACTTTAAAGGATCCTTAAAACAATCACTTTAAAGGATCCTTAAACAAAAATCACTTTAAAGATCACTTTAAAAAAACAATCACTTTAAAGGATCCTTAAAACAATCACTTTAAAGGATCCTTAAAACAATCACTTTAAAGGATCCTTAAAACAATCACTTTTAAAGATCCTTAAAACAATCACTTTAAAGGATCCTTAAAACAATCACTTTAAAGGATCCTTAAAACAATCACTTTAAAGGATCCTTAAAACAATCACTTAAAGGATCCTTAAAACAATCACTTTAAAGGATCCTTAAAACAATCACTTTAAAGGATCCTTAAAACAATCACTTTAAAGGATCCTTAAAACAATCACTTTAAAGGATCCTTAAAACAATCACTTTAAAGGATCCTTAAAACAATCACTTTAAAATGATCCTTAAAACAATCACTTTAAAGGATCCTTAAAACAATCACTTTAAAGGATCCTTAAAACAATCACTTTAAAGGATCCTTAAAACAATCACTTTAAAGGATCCTTAAAACAATCACTTTAAAGGATCCTTAAAACAATCACTTTAAAAACATCTTAGGATCCTTAAAAACAATCACTTTAAAGGATCCTTAAAACAATCACTTTAAAGGATCCTTAAAACAATCACTTTAAAGGATCCTTAAAACAATCACTTTAAAGGATCCTTAAAAACAATCACTTTAAAGGATCCTTAAAACAATCACTTTAAAGGATCCTTAAAACAATAAAAATCAAACTTTAAAGGATCCTTAAAACAATCACCTTTAAAGGATCCTTAAAACAATCACTTTAGAGGATCCTTAAAACAATCACTTTAAAGGATCCTTAAAACAATCACTTTAAAGGA